>NC_089044.1:1945000-2245000 GCF_034140825.1 Oryza sativa Japonica Group
CAGGTTGTAGCCCTTCTCAGTTGGTTCATTCTCTCAGTAAATGAATTACTGTCGGGTTGGTCTTATTTATTCTCTTAGTAAATAAATTACTTAAGATAATACAACACTTAATTGGATATCATACCTTCTCGCAGTAAATAAATTACTTAAAATAACGTATTGATATCGTCTCAAGATTTTCTTAGTAAATAAATTACTATTACACCAATCTCAACATAACATATTGACATTGCCAACAAATTCTCTTAGTAACCAAGTTACTATTACACCGATGGTTCTCAACATATGTCTCTCAGTAACTAAATTACTATTACATGCACGAATCCAACAAGCAAGACAACGCTAGTGCCTCATATCGATGTTGAGCCGACAAAGCACTATAGATTCCTTAGGTCTCCCCATCGATAGGTATCCATCACCCACGAACATCTAGAGAGGCATCCCACATGCACCTGGATATAGACAGAAACGATTACATCATCTAAGAGAAGTCTTTAATTTACACTCATAAATGACTCTAAATGAGATATGATTCGCTGAAGAAGAAATAAAATGCTTCATAAAAAATTGAGCAGCAGGAAGAGAGAATATGTGCAAAATGCAGCCTCCATCTGAAGAACATAAATCGAGTAGAATAAATTTTAGAACTGATGAGTCTATACTGCTTTATTTACAGGAATACACTCCATTAGACTGATCATAGATTTCAGATGTTCACATGCATGTTAAATTAAGAACCAAAATTCTAATTGACACATTATCAGTTCGCCAAGATAAATCCAGAAAAAGTGTGCAAAGTGTACGACATGAAACATTTAGAGCGTCCAAGTCAAATGAACCAAGGATCCTATATCTTCAGAGATCACCCGGATATCATTGAGGTCAAGAGAAAAGTTCAATTTGGCAGTCAGTAAAGATCTGTTTCTAGGGAACATATTATTATGCATAAAAATGATACTAATCAAATAGACTCGTCCTAAATTTTTCACGATACCAATGCCCAAATAAGCTAAAATGATATGGAAATTATTCATGGATGAAAACTCCCTTGGTGTCCTTGATCCGCACCTGCGGAACTAGTGAAGGACATGCCATGTGCACATGAGCAATTAGAACAACAATCTCAATCCTCTGAATATGAAAAAAAAAAGCATACTTAGGCAACAAAAATTATTGTGTGCCCAGTAGCAAAACACCTGCACCAAGAACAGGGATTTGTGCCAATAGACTGAACAATAAAGGTCTCAATGTACATCGTTGTCAGTATAATCCTCATCTGCATTGATGCTGCATCCGGATTCTCACTCTGCCCCTGCGAAAAAAAGACATATCTTGTCTTTTCATGTCTAGTTATAAACACTAAACTAAAACCTGGGAAAATTGCAACCATAAAGCATAGAAGATTGAATCGAGAAGAAAAACCACCATGAATCTGAACAACGTGGGGAAAAAAGGCCTGATCACCGATCATGCAAACATGAAAAAACAAAAACGAAAAAAAGAGAAAGGGAATAGATCAGATTGGCATGGCAGCACCAAAGACACTATTCCTTTCATGGGGGATGCAGACTTCAATCACGCAGACGAGTTCGGGGTTGTTGATGGTGTCGCTTGTGAAGGAACGCAGATGGCGCCGGCCCTCCTCCTCCTTTGCCCGCACCAACAACTTATGCAAATCCAATCCAAATGTTGCTACTACACCTCCTCAGCGTCCTCCACGGGCGGCGGACGAGGGCAGCGGGCGTGGGCGATGGTGGCGATCTGGAGGCCGCCTGCGGACAAAGGCGGAACGGCGGCCGCCGACGAGGACGAAGGATGTTGGCTCCTCCGTATAGCTCGCCAACGTGGAGCAGATCGGCAGCGGTGGAAGGGAAGCCGGTGGAGACCATGGGCGGAAGAAAGGCAGGCGCCCTTCGTCGTGGAGCTTGCCTCCAGATCCAGGCGGCGTGATGGCCTCTCCCCGGTGCTGCCTTTTCTCGAATCGCCGCCGGCAACCTCCTCGTTCTAGATCTGAAAAAAGCAAAAGAAATTAACAAAAAAAAATGAGTGTATTAAATCCTATATATATAGGAGGAAGTTTAGTAGTAAAAGAATTACTACTGTATGGGAAAGGGGAGGAGGTCGGGGGTACAGGGGAGGGGTGGGGTGGGTAGGGGTGGGTTGTGCCATCTGTAGTATAGTATGTCTATATATATATATATACACATATATATACATACATATATATATACACATATATATATATATATATAGGTTCCTACTACCAGGAGTAGTTACTCCCTCCTTTTAACGGGTCAGGTTAGTGGAACCATCTTGATCCAATAACCGGTAGTTAGGTTGTTTTTTTAATTTAAACAATTAACTAAATTGTTTATTAGTTGAAATTATTTCTTTTTTGTTAGTTGCATGCAAACGAACTTCTGCATTGGAATTTCTGCTACGTGCTGGTCAACAGAAGATACATGTTAGCTAGCTAAACTGAATTTCTGCTCGTTTGGTGCATGCATATATTTCCCATGTATTTAGGAACGTTAACGTGATGAAAAGGCAGAAAATATGTGAACGTTGACACATTTAAAATGCACGGTCTGTGAAACAGAAAAGGAACAGAGCATTAGTTGAGAAGGAAGCAGAACATTGTTTGGAAATGCGGCAGAACATCACTTGGAAAAAAAAATCCCAAACCGAAAATGGAGCAGAATATCGTTTGGAAATGGAGCAGAACATCGTTTGGAAAAAAAAATACATTCTACTCTTCCTAGACAAACTCCATCTTCTGCTCGTCCCGGCAGAAAATGTATCTAAACTGAAAATGGCAGAACATCAAATGAAAAAAAAAATCCAAGGAGGAAAATAAACCTCAACTAAAATTTGGCAGAACGTCAACTGGAAAAATTCCCCAAATATCAAGGGCAGAACCTCCCTGGGTAATACGTGATTAGTTACAAACAACAATTGCGGCATGTGCTCCGTGATGGCCGAGTCCATCTGAACTTGTAAATAGGCAATATAGTTTTATTAGCTAGTAGGAAGGACGAAAGCTTAACAAAAAAAAAAAAGGTGCAGAATATGTTCTGCTGGTGTAACTGAATCCCATCCTCTTATAGGAAGCTCTATGGCAAGAATACAGGCAGAAAGTTTCTGCTTGGGTAACTGAATCCCGTTCTCTTATAGGAAGCTCCCTGGCAAGAATACAGGCAGAAAGTTTCTGCTCGGGTAGAAACAGGAACGGGAAAGGAAGCAGTATGTGAGTATGTGACTCAGAAAAGGAGCAGAACATCGGTTAGAAAGGAAGCAGAAAAATAATTTGAACAGAAGCACAACATCTTCTGCTCCTTCAACAAAATCGTCACTAAGCAGATGACGTTAAAAAAGGCAGAAAATTAAAAAGGAATAGAAGAACATCAATTGGAAAGAAGCAGAACATTATTTGTAAACGGAACAGAACATCAATTAGAAAGGAGCAGAACATTATTTGGAAACGGAACAGAACATCAATTTGAAAGGGAGCAAAATGGTTTCTGCCAATCATAGTGTCCATGTTCTGCTCCTCCGGCAGATGAACTAACATGCATTCGAAACTGTTTGTATCCCACGAAAATAGCGGTCGGCATTCTAAACGGGTTGGATAACATGGCTAATTAACTCCGAAATAGCAGAAATTTGCACTGCCACGTAGCAAACCGTACGGTGGATAAGCTGGAAGTAGTTACTCCCAGTAGTAGCTTATAATATTCATATATATATATATATATATATATATATATAGGCAACATATCCTATGCACACAGGCCCTCACGTGTACACACGTGCACACCAACTAAAAAATGTCACCAAAAAATTTAGAAAAAATCATACACATACTTTCAATTGTATTACACCTAGGGTTAAAATCTTAACATCAAATTCATTATATTTTAGCCGTAACAAAAAAAAAACAAAAAATCTGACAATTTTAAGGTTGCAATTTTGTCAGAATTTTATCTTTTTTGTTATTCTCTATGTAGAATGAATTTGAAGATGCGACTTTGCACGTAGATGTAATACTATTGAAAGTACATGTATGAATTTTCCTAGAATTTTTTGTGATAATTTTTAGTTGGTGTACACGGTGTGTACACGCGAGGGCCTGTGTGTATAGGATACGCTCCCATATATATATATATATATATATATATATATATATATATATATATATATAAACCATGCATATATATGTTCCAATACATATACATGCATAATATATATGTATTTATACATATATGTATGCAAATGCATATGTATATATATATTAAAGCACTTAACATTTTATGTGCATATATATGACCAAAACATATATTTACACTAAAGTAAATGTGTACATATAGAAAAATAGACATGTATTAATTACAATTCATCATGTCCTAGCTAGCTACGACTTCGACGTAGTAGTCTTTATCTCAGAAGCTAACGACCTATGAATTGTATTTCCGTCGTAGTAAAATTCATCCTCAGGATCAAGGACTTGTTCGTTGATGAATCCCATGAGTTGTTCTTGAACCGCCATGATAAATTCCTTGTGTGTGAGGTTATCCCTCATGCGAATAACCTATGAATGTATGAAATTAATTAGTAAACAACAAATCGATACGTACGCAATGAAATTTTGAATTTATTTGTACGTACATCGAGCTCTCTTGTGGTGATGATTTGGTCTGCAAGGCAGTGGCAATACTCGCACACGTAGTAGCCGCACAAGTTAGTTCCCTGTTCTTGCTTTGCGCACTATATATACATGACAAACGGCGAGAGATCTAATTAATATACACTTGTATTTGAATTGGAGATTCAATATAAATGTAGAGCATGTGTACTCATAGGAAATTTAAACTTCCGCTTAAGTCTTTCTCTCCAATTGCCGCGGACCAAATGACGGAACTGATACCAAGCCCTAAATGGAGTTTAAAGCTATGATTCGTAGTAGTAATTAATTATATCAAGATTCGTAATAACATTGGAACTTATGACATTACCTGTCTATAAGTTAAAAAACCTGGTCAAACGTAGACTCTTTTTTATCCATTGAGTCATATACATTGACTACGCAGGCCTCCAAGTCGAAGAGTAAAAAGACCCAGTGGAATCTGCAATGTGCGTCGGATGTGACATATGAAACACTTAGCATGTACGTACGGGAATGAAATTTGGTAGCAAGCTGGTCAGAAAGTTCATTAATCGCAAGGACAAAAAGATAAGGCAATAAAGGACAACCTTGACGAATACCTCCCTCGATGAGCTGAAAAGTACCCGTACGATTGACCATTTATAACAACAGAAAAATTAGCGGAGTTGATGCAGGAAAGGACAAGACGAACGAAATTAGCATGAAACCCTTTACGACAAAGAGCATCCGCTATGAATCTCCATTCAATCCTGTCAAAAGCTTTAGACAAGTCTATTTTTAAAAGAAAAGCTTTTTGATTAAAAGAGGTGAGATTAAAAGAGTGAGCAATTTCCTGGGCAAGCACAATATTATTAGAGATGCGTCTCCCCTTGACAAAAGCCTGCTGAGTGTCACAAATAAGGTTAGGAAGTTTATTCTGAATGTAATTAGCCAAGGACTTAGCAATGATTTTATAAGAAACATTACAAAGGCTAATGGGTCTAAAATCAGCAGGGGACTTAGGATTAGAATTTTTAGGAACAAGAACAATATTAGTAGCATTCATACCTGATTGAAGCTTACCTGTTTCATAGAAGGAGCCTACCATGGTAGTAACATCGTCTTTTATCCAATTCCAGGCAGCTCTATAAAATGCAACATTGAGACCATCTGGCCCTGGGGAGGCATCTCTTTACATTTGCTTCAGAATTTCCAGGATGTCATTTTCAGAAGGGATTTCAGGGGGAGGAAAAATTACATCATTGTCATTTTGATCCTTAGAAGGAGTGGCATCATCTGTATTGGAGCTTTGAAAGAGATTTTCAAAGTAAGAAGTGAAGACAGTTGCTATCTCATCAGGATCATTGATTATTGAATTATTATGGATAACACTAGAGATTCTGTTCTTTCTCCTTCTCTTCTGGGTTGCTTTTTGAAAGAAAGAAGTGTTTCTGTCACCTTTCTGGACCCAATGCTTCTTACTTCTCTGTTTGTGATAATCGGCCAGCTTCTGCATGGTAATATCATGCTGTTGCACAATCCTTTTCTCCTCAAAGTACAAATGTTCTCTGTCGGGGGAACTCTGAATTTTCAACAGATCTTCTTCCAACTGATCCAATTGCTGCTGAAGAGGTTTCTTCTTTTTGCTCCAAGAAGTTAAGGATATTGCTAACAAAGGTTGTTCTTCTCTGAAAATGACAGTTTACAGACTGCAGCCAGGCTGAATGAGCATGCTGATTAAAATCTGGTTCAAGCAGCCACCAATTTTCAAACATGAAAGATCTTTTAGGCCTCCTGTTCTTCGGATTGAGAATGGCAATGATGGGAGCATGATCACCATACAACATGGGCAAGTGATAAACAGTGGTATTTGGATAATTAAAACACCATTCCACATTTGCAAGACATCTGTCCAACCTTTCCAAAACCAGATCCTTACCCTGTTGCTTATTGGACCAAGTGTAAGCTGGACCATTATAACCCATATCCATAAGCCCCAGATTATTGACATGATGCTTAAAAATATTAATACGATTCTGATTAGGAGGGGCCAAACCATACTTTTCATTAGCATGCATGATCTCATTAAGGTCTCCCATACAAAAGGTCGGTCTGTGACTACTATGTACAACAAAAGAGGAGATTTCACTCCACATGGCACTAGTGGCCCTGTGACTAGGGATCACCATAAATACAAAGAAGATTGAAAATAGGACCAGAGTTCTTATAGACTCCATAAGCTAAAATATAATTAACACTAGACTGAACTATAGTAAGATCCATGTCTTCATCCCACATCAGCCACAAACCACCAGAAGCTTGATCAGCAGGAACCACATGACTATTAGCTACATGAAAATGATGGATCAGATCAGAAGCAGTAACTTTAGAGCTTTTTGTTTCTGAAATAAAGATTACCTTAGCATTAGTAGAGTATATTAGGCGTTGGAGGTGTTGCATTTTCCTACTGCCGAGGTGACCCCCCCATACCTCGGCAGTTCCAGCTTAAAAGACTCATGGCGCCCTTGATGCCTTATGGGCTGGCGCCATTGCCCATCCATCATTCTTTCCACTTCCATCTCCACCATTTCCAGCACTGGGATCAACAAGCTGAATCTCTGAAACATTGCATTCCCTAGGATCTATAGCCAGTATCAGTCTGGAGCTAGCTCCAGCATCACTTGCACCACCCCCTTGAGTATCTCCAGCAGCTTGATCAACAAAGATATCATGATGCGCCTCCAAAGCACTCCAAGTATGCTTCCTGCTATGAATATTGTTAATGCTTTGAGGGGATCTTGGAGCATCTCTTTGAAAGACATCAGAATGAGCAGCAGCAAGAGGTCTCCAAGAAGTGGAGGTCACCATTCAACCACCATAACCTCCTCTCTGATCCCATCTTGTAACTCTCTGCCCACCTCTTCTACTTGGAACCCTGATTGGTGCTGAATGATGGTTAGTTGGAGGAGCTCTTCTTGATTCAATCCCTCCATGTTCTTCACCTCCCACAATCGAGAAGGAAGAGGCAGCTGAAGTAGTTGGGGAGCAATGGCGTTTGGTAGATTCATGGGCTGCTTCATGAAACCCTCTCTTCTTACTTAAATGTTGTGAGGCTGTCTCATAAATCTTGGTAGCTCTTGTGCTTCTTCTGTGTTGCACTTCGTTGGTGCCAATAGCAGGGTCCATCAGAGGCATTTTTGGATATGGAGGAATCCAACAAAAATTCAATTGTGGAAAAATTCAGGCAACATTTTTCTTCTCCTCAATTCAAGAACATTCAAGAACAGCAGAAGCAGCAAGAGAGAGGAAGTGGGACCAGCCAGTCATTAATGCCCAAGCTAGATTGGAAAAAAGCGAGTGAGAAAGCTTTGACTTTAGCTGGCTGCAGCACTGTTCAAGGGCCCCCAAGTCAAGCTGTTCACACTACCACAGCAAGCAAACAATGTGAGAAAAAAGACAAAGAACCTAATATGCAAAGTACACCAGAAGTTGGTACCGAAGAGATGTTGGTACATGGAAGTACAGTGAAAAAGAAGCTGGTTTCTAGTACTATAGAGGATCATGTCAGCTGCAACTCAAAGAATGTCAATACTGTTGGTAAGGTGCATCAGATGGAACCAATCCAGTCTGTTCCTTTGGTTCACCGAGTTTCACCTAGTGCAAGTGCCCATCAGAACAGATTTTTGACTTAGTGATATATATGAATACAAGTATGCATCATTTGATCCTTACCAAGCTTCACATATTCAACCTTAGTGTAAGAGTCAAAAAGGTAATATCTTTGGTGAGGAATAAATATCCTTACACTGTTAAGTGATCGAGAGAATCACTTGATTTTTGAAAACCATCCGGAATGAAAACTAAGCAAGTAGATAAAATGTACTTTATGATCTGTTCTGTCTCTCAATATCCCAAGGTGGTGAGAAGCGTGTGTTCCACAAATTTTAGGCGTAAGGGTAAGTCACCGTGCATATTTACTTAACATGAGAGAGAGTACCCAAACTATGCACTTGTACATTCTAGATATACAGCATGGTAGCAACTCCTGATCAACAACCAAGTTTTGTTTCCCTTTCGTCCTTTACTCGGGACAAGCAAAGGTTCATACTTGAGGGGTTTTGTTGATGGTCGTTACAGACAAATTTCGACCGTCAATATAACTAAATAATGGAGAAATAGCTATGCTTGCAACGCATATTTATTTTCAAATAATATAGTTCCACTTGTACATGGAGAATAACATGTTGCACGAATTTATGAAATAAAATAAAGAGAGAGTGGAGAGAACATCACTCCTAAGCAAGCAAATGGATAAGGAGGACCCACATGACAGGTGTAACCGCCGAAAACTGCCTTAACCGCCACAATCGTCATTGGGACCCAGCCTCCTTGCCAAACTTGGAGGCCTGTTGGGCTGGCCCAGGTTCGGCCGAACCCTAGCAGCTGCGGCTCCAACAGGCCTTACACGTGGGTGTACAGGATCGCTTGCTGATGACGGTTACGAGGGTAAAATCGACATTTCACATGCCAATAACCATCATACCGACCATATAAAAGGAGGAGCTCACTTCACTTCGCAACACACTCAAGCAAGCTCAAATTCCTCTTCATACTTTAGTATTAATATCTTAGTGCCAAGTGGAGTAGAATAGAATAGTATTCGGAGTCTTCGGAAGAGTTTTAGTATGACTCTAGCAGCTTTTGTATTCTCTTCTGTACAACTTTCGATATTAATGAAATACTCTTCTTTATATATCTTCGGTACTTTATTTAGTATGAATACTGTTCTTACTTTATATCTGTGCCGTACCAATTGTGTGGGTAGCCTGCCAGAGAGGTGCAATAGTGCGGGTTTAATGTCTAATTTATCAGTTACTCTATGTCATGTGCACGGGCATAGAGTAGTATTTAGTAATGTAAGCATGGTGCTTAGATTAATTATTAAATATCATTAATTGGGCATATATGCTGTGGGACAGTAGAGGTGGGCCGCTGATGGTGACAACTCAGTACGGGTATTCCTCCACGTTAGTATATATTTCTAAGACAAATTCATGGGGAGGGTACTCCTCCGTATTTAGCCCCGGTTGGACGGCTATGATAGGTTAGCCACACGATTGTATATTAGAAGATGTAAACTAGAATTTGAGTGTATACTAGAAGTATAGGAATTAAATGCTTTATCTTTCTTCTTCCACTTAGTTAGAATTACTTTATTACGTAGATTTGGTCAGCTTTGCTTCGTGTCACTATACCCCTATATTAAACTTAACCACTGCCTAGACTTTGACAATTACAAGTAATATATGTATAAAGTGCATTAGCAAAGTTCACTCTTATCATCTTCCCTTGGGATTAAAAATGCGATACCTTGAAATACTTCTGGGTGAAATGCTACAATGGTATATCCGTGCGCTTGCGGATTACTTCTGTAACCATAAATATACCAGGACTATTTCTGGCGCCATTGCTGGGAATGAATATTTCTAGTAATGCCGTTAAGAAATATCAACACCAACGAAGTTGTCCATAAAACCCCTTGTAAGGAGATGTGCATGGACCCGCTGAGCCGGAAGTTTTCTATCTTTCTTGCAATCATAGCATGGACATCAAATATAATCCTGTGCGTTAACTGAGTTTGTACTTGTGGCCACGGCAACGAGAGCCGTTACACCCGTAAGATACTCCATAGAGTCATGATCCACTGTAGTTATCCGTTGTAGATCCATTACATCTAATGGGTGCCTGCGATTATTATCATTTATTATAAACCATGAACATTAATAAACAAGGAGGATTTCATAATTTACACCATAGAGTCATGATCCACTGTAGTTATCCGTTGTAGATCCATTACATCTAATGGGTGCCTGCGATTATTATCATTTATTATAAACCATGAACATTAATAAACAAGGAGGATTTCATAATTTACAGGCACACTAGATTAAATAAAAACGAGAAATGACCATTTTACCTCTATGATAAAATTGAGATTTTTTTGCATACACCCACGTCGCATTAGATATTCATGGCTAACAAAAATATCATGCCTATGCAATGATTAGTTGATTACATGTTTTTCCATATGGGTCAAGTCGTCATTTAAATTTTGGCTAGTGTGAAACATTAATGACGATGGAATAGAAGGAATAAAATAAAACAATAATTCAAAATTAGCATGGCATCCGAGAACAGATCTACCAATGACTGATGGATCCACACAAATGACTAGTGCATTTTACAAGTATTATCACACGGTAACTCAATTCAACGAGTAAGTGTGAATCGGGGTGAGAAATAATGAATATTTACCTTGTAAGCTTCAATTTTCAACCAATACCTAACAAAAATCGAGCAAATCCGCTCCCCTAGTGGATCTATGGGCACCCCTAAGAGAAATTTGAGATTTATGGCACACAAGTCAAATTTAGCATAGATGGAAGAAAAATTTAACATAGATGGAAGAAAAATTTAGCACCTATAGTGCCGGCACTGATGTAGTAGTGCCAACAACGTCAAATTTGACTTGACGTTCAAATCTATGCTATAAATCTATGCAAAATTTAGCATAGATGGAAGAAAAATGGCCAACAACGTCAAATTTTGCTCTGTAGTAGTGCCAACAACATCAAGTCCAGCGTGTGGCACCTGCCACCGGTTTGGCTGTCCATGCAAGAGATTTACTTTCTACCACGTGAGTGAGCACTTCACGGCCATGTTCCGGCGCAAAGCCATGCCCATCGTGCACTGGTACATTGAGGCATGGACGATGTGGAGATTATGGATAACCCATACCTACACGGCATGTATAGTTCGACTAGGTATGGGGTGCCATGTGTAGAAAGAATATATTTAGAGAGATTCGGGTTAAAATCTAAACTTGTATGTTAAGAAAATATCCGAGATCCTAGTCGGTTACGATTGTATTTTATCTGTAACTGCATATTCCGTTAGGGATATGGACTATATTTTGTAATACGGACCCCTTCCCCTATATAAAGAGGGGTCCGGGTGTATCTAGGGGCACGATTTTCTTCCAGATCATACGATCGATAATATACTCGGCGGATCAATCCCCGGATAGGAGTAGGGTATTACTTCTTGATTAATTAAGAAGGCCTGAACCTGTATAAAATTTCTTATCTCAAAACCCTTCCACTTTTCCAGCTTGATAGCTACCCCTTTTAGTATTGCCGAAATCTTGTTTCGACAGATGAGATGGAGTACTGCGCCTAAGCAGAGAGCAACATGAACCCATGAACGACCTCGTTATCGATTAGTTGCAGTGCCTGGATGCCACCGCCGAGGTGTACGGCAAGGAAGGGCACAATGGGGAGCTAGCTCAACGCACCGGCGTCATCGTCGTCGGCCGACCAGAGGATCACGGTCTCACAGAGCTGTCCATGGTCACTCTCGATCTGGCCCACTCTCATTTTGGTACTGGGCTACCCATTTTAGGTACTTTTAAGTGGGTAGCTCCTATTTTTACACCATTCGATTTCTCCCGCTGGATGATCTGTATTTGTTTCAACCATTGTAAAAATTTCTCAAGAAAAAAACAAGCTTCCGTTGAGGACAAACAAGAAATATCATAAAACCGATGCAACAAATGGGTTATAAAATGGTCCCTTCGAGGGTCCTCCCTTTATGTAGAAACAAGGACCCAACAAACTTCAGGTATCATCAACACTGTAATAGCAATAACCAAACATCACAGCAATACTAACATAGCAGAGCAAAAACAAACGCAACATATATGAGTTCCATGGGATGTAGATGCATACTACGGCATCCCTATTTATTTTCATACAACCAATGCAAGAACCGTAACAATATATATAAACTCGATGGCAAAGACCGAGGTTCTGAGAACGATTGGTCGGTGCGGTAGCACCAATATCTTTCGACCTTTCAAGAAGTGAATGTGTGATCAATGATTACCTTCAGTCCCTCAGTGCTATCTTTCAAATCTCGTACCAACAGGTCATTTATTTGAGCGGTTTGCTTATCCTCTTCTCTTGGTTTAGCTTCTCTGAGGCGCACCCCTTTGAGATTTCCTAGCGTGTCAATGCCAAATAGGCCTTCAAACGCTTGAAACTGCATCTCAATCATCTCAAGGGCTGGCATTGCATTGTGACAGAAGCCTAGCTTTGGAACAAGAGGTGCAAAGAAGCGAAGTAGCTTAAGACTCTTGAATCCTTCACCTGGAACAAAGATCTCCCCATCGGACAGTGATTTGTTGTCCTCGATGATGTCCTTCATCTTTTTGTCCTGATCCTTCTCCATCTCACCAAATGAGAAAGAAAAGGTAAGAGAAAACAGCGGCAGGGCACGGAGGTGCTCTAGAGTATCTGTCCGGAGAACTGTTAGAGACAGAGTTAGCTTGCTCAATGTCCGTAGTGTCTTGATCCAACCTGGGGGTTTTTTCAACATGCCGGAAAGCTCAAGGGCAACAAGATATCTTGGGGGTGCGGACATGTTACCCAAGGAGTTGATAAAATTAGATTGACCTTCCTCATTGATCGCCAAAGTCTGGAGACCACAGCTGCAAAGATACTCAATAGAAGAGCGTAGTTCTGTCAAGATTTTCCTTGTGCCCGGTTCCTCTGGGTTGAGCTTGAGCTTGTAAATAGTAAGCTTCTTTAGACCCGTCAATTGATGAAGGCCTGCTACAGCTGTTGTCTCATCGATCTTGATCCCAGACAGTATCCGGAGTGCTTTCATTCCTTCCTTCTCTTTATCTTGGGTCAACATACTTTTGTGTTGCTGCTTCTTACTTTTTTCTTGAGGCAGCCTCAACCCTTTCCGTGGGTTTTTGTTTTTACTCCCACCAAGTATTCTGCTGATTAGTTTTAGCTGCTCTACTTCTTTCGGCAGCTCTTTAACACGTGTTTCTCTTATGTCAAGAGTTTCCAAATACTCGAGCTTCACAATCGTCGGCGGAACATGGGTAATATCCGTCCCTCGGAGGCTCAAATACTTCAGCACAAACATCTTACAAATGTGTTTCATATGCCTGTTCTTGAATCCCTTCAGTCCTTGAAAATCCAGGACTTGTATTATTCTGTCATTGAAAGCATGGAATGGAAGCTGGGTGAGGCTCCCGAAAACGGTCAGTGACCGAACTTGTGACAGATTCATGCCTTTTGTTGAATCTCCATGCTTGGAACTGCTGCTCTGCATGGAAAGCCGACGGACTTTGTTATTACTGGGTGCTATCATCATCAGATGACCACCAACCACAGTAATAAAATTCTCTTCTCTTGCCTTGGTCACAATATAGTCAAGAACCATGTCATGAACTTGAAAGGTTTTTAGTTTCCCGTTGCTGCTGTGCTCCACAGGACGTATCAACTTTCTTCTTAAAATATGATTGAAGTATGATTCCGCAACTTCCTCCGCCGTCAGCCCTTGCTTTGCATTGACAAAACCTTCAGCAATCCATCGCCTGGACAGACACTTCCTACTAATTTTCCAACCCTTTGGAAATATTGCCAAGTACAGTAAGCAGGTTCTGAGATATCCAGGCAAATTATTGTAGCAACAATCAAGTATCCTTGTAACCCCATCCAAATTGAGAGAAGTTTCTTGTTCCTGAGCCCCAGCAGTAATAGAAACCTCTTCTGGCAATAATTTGTGAAGTCCAGCCCAGTAACTCTTTGGCTGGTCTTGGTTGCACGCCACTAGACCAGCCATGGTAACTATGGCCAAAGGCTGACCCCCACACCTTTTCCATAAATCACCAGGGACATTGTTCTGTACCTTGTGTCTATCTTTGGTGCTTTTGGATTCAGAAACACTTCGGTTGAATAGCTCCTTGGAATCACGAGGACTGAGGAAACTAATCGGATACAATAGATCCTTGTTTTCTGGCCGGCAGCAGGTCGAACCAACCGCTTGAAATCTTGAAGTAACTATTATTCTACTGCGCTCTTTATTATCAGTTAGCAACAAATAATCTGATATTGTTTTCCATGTTTTTGCAGACCATATGTCGTCAACCAGGATTATATACCTGGCAACAAAAAGAAGACGACAATGTGAGGTAGACGAAGAGTCCATCATCCAGTAACAAGCTTATAAATTGAAAACTACAAACATACATAATGTGCCACCACGTACACAAAATAATAAGGAATAAAGCAAATGATTTAAACTAGGAAGGTAGCCCGCGTGAATGCGCAGACATGCATCACATGGTAAGTTTGAGATACTTATAAGAGCGAAATATTAACCGGAGAACATCTACCATGATTTCTCTGTAAATTGTTTTCATCAGCATTAATTGCTTTTATAATTTTCTAACCTCTGAACTTTATATTATATCATATTTAAGTAATATCTATGAGCAATTATTTATAATCGTCTTCATCATTTGAAAAGAAGGTAGATTTATTTTCTTTAGAAAACATGCCAATGAAAAGTAAGTGTAAAGTAAAACTAAGGTATTTTTCTTTATTTTAATTGCATATATATTATCATGGTTTATTCGAGGATGAATTGGGTGGGACAGGAAGCTCCACTAAAAGTATGGATCAATTTATATAGCCTAATATGATTGATGTAGTTTGAGAAACTACTACAAAACTTCAAATAGATGTTGACACTATAGGTGCTAGAAATATTACAACCGGCACCTATAAAACTTTTCCCAACTCTGCGGAGTGACAAAATAGAAAACCCACACCTTTTAGTAACTACATGTGCCGGTTCTAAAGAAAACCGGCACCTATATCATAAGTGCTGGTTTTTTAAACTAAAACGGTACCTACATAGAGGTTAAAAGTGCCGGTTTATAAAATAACCGGAACTTTAATAGAGACGAGCGAGGATTTTTTTTTTCTAGTCCTTATCTTCTCCCGCACCTCCCACCACCGCTCATTCTCTGTCTCGCCTTTCCCCTCACCTTTCCCCTCCTCCTCCTCCCATTTCCCCTCACCTCCTTCTCTACCTCCTCCACCGGCAGCGACAGTGTGGGAAGGCCACTGGCCACCTCCTCCTCTCGTTCCTTCCCACCAGCCACCGGCGCTCGCGGGTGGCCAGATCCGGCGCCGCTGCTCCTCCCCTCCGTCCCACCCCTTCCCATTAGCGCTCAGAGCGGCTAGATCCGGCACGCCCGCCCCCCCCCCCACCCCACTGGTGCTAGGGGGTGGCTAGATCCGGCACCCCCACCACACCGGCGCTCATCGGCGGCCAGATCCGGCACCGCTGCTCCTCCTCTCCGTCCCACCCCCTTCCCATCGGCACTCGGAGCGGGCAGATCTGGCACCCCCCCACCACACCGGTGCTCAAGGGCGGCCAGATCCGGCGCAGCCGCTCCAACTCTCCATCCCACCCTCATCCCATCAGCGCTCCAGGCAGCCAAATCCGGCGCCGCCCTGACCACCGGAGCTTGGGGGCGGCCAGATCCGACGGTGGTGGTGGAGGAGGCCGGGTGTAGTGGACGTTGGCGGAGGTGGAGGCTGGGCGTGGCAGGAGGCCCCCACGAAGGTGCAGTGGGCTGCCTCCTTGATTGATTTTTGATTTTGTGGTGTTTTTGAATGTGTTGTTGGATGGCGAGCAACAGAAATGTGTTGTTGTTGTTGTTGATTCACTACTGTCTCTTTTTGTTGTTGTTGGGTGGATGGTGAGATTGTGAGAAATGTTGTTGTTGATGTTGATGGATGTGTTCTTGGATTTGGGTGATGGGGAGTTGCACGATGCACAATATTTTTATATTTACACAAAAAAATTGAATAAGACAAATGGTCAAACGTTGGTTAAAAAGCCAACGACGTTATACATTAAAATACGGAGGGAAGTACGTATGTATACATACAACTATTCACGGGATTTTTTTTATTCGGGGAGGTTACATGGGATGTATTTTAAATAAATCTAATCTAATGGTTTAAAAATAGCGGGATCCGCCACCGCCGTCGTCTCCTGTTCGGGATCCGCGCCAGCCGTCCTCCGCCGCCTTGTCGCTCGCCTTCGCCAGGCGCGCGACGGCGCAGACGCTCCGGGCGCAGCTCCTGCCGTCGGCGGCTTGGCGAGTTCCTGACTTCATCGCGGCCCCACTGCTGCGGCGGCGGCGGGTAGGAACCACCGAGGCTGACGAGGCCGTGCAGACTGCGACTGAGGTGAGAGGGGCTTGCTTCCCCATCCCCCTCGGAGGGTGATTTGTGCATTTTGTTGCACACCACATGTTTTTTTGTTGCACATAGTGTGTCCATGATGTTGCAATCCGTATTTTTCTGGATGTTTCTTAAATCAATACTGGATGTTGCATTTGGTCTCTTCGGGATGTTGCATATATTGGTTTTTTGTTGTTGCAGACAATGTTTTTTAGTGTTGCATTCGATTGAAACATGTTCGATAATGCAGTGAAACATCTTCGATAAAGCAGTGAAACATTCCTCAAAGATAAAACATCAAGAAACAATTCGTGTTGAAACATTTTTTTTGAGCAATGAAACATTGCAACATTCATTCAACATACTGTGAACATCGTCTGGGAGATTTCACGTTGAAACATTTTTTTTCGAGCGATGAAACATTGCAACATTATTTAATATACAGTGAAACATTGTCCAGAGATTTGCAAATCTCCGGACGTCCGATCCGTAGCTTTCCCCCTATTTTTTTCTTCCGGCTAACAGTAGGAAGCTTTATTTGATTTTTTTTCGATTGTATTAACGTACATATATTTATGTTCTCTTTCCTTTTCCCAGCCACCAGTTAAATATGTTATTTGGAGAAAAAACTATCACCTTTTTAATAATAGATCTAATCTAACTGTCTAAAGTATCATGTCCATCAATTTAAATAAAAATCGACGGTGAGATTAGATAGTGCCATGTGGCGGTCTAGAAGTCTTTGTAGGAGCACCACGTGGCGGTTTGAGAGCTAGCGTTTGTAGAAAGTTTAATGAACTTTTAGTATATAGATATAGATATAGATATAGATAGATGGATGGATGGATGTACACACCTCTTTTTATCCAGGAGCTTCTTTATTTGGCTTTCGAGTTTGTTGTCGGTGGTTTCTGTGCGCTTTAGATTGGAGGTCTCCTCAATACTGCGAGGGCTGCTTTGACGGAGACTTCCTGTGCGCTGCACGTCTCGCTTCAATTTGCTTCCAAAGCGTGCCAGTGTCTTGATATTCTCAGAGGTTCCAGTCTTGCTGCTGCATTGCTGCCTGTAATCTGGGTCTATTTGCTTGAGAATATCATTGAGTACGGCATCAAGGTCATAGTTCTGGGACACAGTAACCCACGCCCGGCAATCAAATTGATACATGACTTTCTTGTACAATGCCATGGCAATGGTGGTCTTCCCCACACCCCCAAATCCAACAATGGACACAACAGCAGGCTCCTGACAAGCAGTGCCGTCCACCCACTCCTCAAGATCCTTCATGGCCTTCTCCATCCCTACAGGCTCATTCATACCAAGCTCATGGCTTGCGAGCTGATCCTCAGCAATGTCATAAGACGTCGCATCGGGCGGGCCCTTGCCTTTTTGGGTATTTGGATTTTCCACTCCGTATCTTATGCGTCGGTCAGCAATCAGCTGCGCCCGGACCTTAAGCTCAGCAATACTGGATGCAATCTCACGGCGAGGCCCGAACGTCCAGAGGTCATACACTAGTGTGACTATCCAGGGGCAGCATTTTGCATCCAAGGAATCGTTGGGGAGGCGGTGAGCAAAGTCATCTATGCAGTCCTCACAGTCATATGCCATGTCGCGGATCTGCTTCATCCAGTGCTTCTTCCTGTTGTCAGGGTCTTCCCGGGCGAGGTCAAGAAGGAAGGCCTTCATGCTGGCGAGCTCGTCACTGATGTACTGGATGTCACCACGGACGCCCCTGATCAGATCATACTCCTGGGCGAGAAGGTTGCCCAGCTTGCCCAGGAGAGAGTCCATGGTGGCAGTCGAAGCACCAACCACCAACTCCATCTTCGTGTTCTTTATGTTCTTCAATGCAGTGTATAAACAGCAAGCAAACACAAGGTCAGAGTGAATTGCCAATGTACAGGACCAGCTGAACATATAAAAAAGATCTTAATCAAAATGTATGATGAATCACATCGGGACGATTGCGCGAGCTATAAATTATCGGTTTTTTTTTTTTTTGGATCCACTGGTACCAATAGTTAGCTAGCTAATTATTAGCAAAGGTTGTTCTGATCCATCTCCTAATAGGATGCTAATAGATGGTTGTTGTCACCTATTAGCAGCCATGAACCTGCTAGTGAAACTAATAGTTAGCAATCGCCTAGCTTGTAGTTACTCAGTCTTACGGCTGAAGTTTGCAAACTGGTAGATTTAGCTGATACCGTTCTTAGCTTGTCAAGTACCAATTCAAGAACCTATGCAAATTATAGCAATAGCTGTGCTGAAGTTTTTACACACTAAAATGCTAATACAATCTTCTTTGAAATATCTTCTTTCAGGCTCCCTTGGTAGTGCTTGTGTTCTGGGTGCAGTTTCTTTTCTCGTCAGTAACCCAAGAAACTCTGAAGCTGGAACTTTGGTTTCTGATTCACTTGATAAGATAGGAGAAATATTCCTAATTATCATACAAGCTGTGCAGCAGCTTGACCCAATATGATTTGTGAGATGAATCACCTCCTCTTACTCACATAGACACACTGAGGAATGAAAAGGCCAACAAATAAACTAGAGAAACAGGATGCAAAAAAAGTATTTCTAGTTCACCGAAGAAACACTTTCATGTATGGAGAAATATTAATTTCTTGAGAATCTGGAACTATGCCAAGCTCAAGCTCTTCCTGAGTCCAATCTGGCGAGGAATAGATTGTTCGACATCGAGTAAGCAAACCTAGCAATCACCGCGGCTTCTAGCGCCAACAATTTAGGCACCAGTAGATGCGGAGAATATTTCGAACTAGACTAGAATATCCATAACTGGATTATCATTGATACACAGAGTACTCAATAAATAAAACAAACTACCCGACAACAACTTTAGTTCTTGCTTGCAAATACGGAAAGTAAAATTAATTCCAATCACATAGTACGTAGTACCTTGTAAGTTAGCTCAAGGAAAATAGTTGTTCACCGGCCGGCAAGAGCATGAGCGATCTTGTTAGCTGGCTCAACGGGGGGGGAAGAACAAAGGAAGGCGCTCTCAGTCTCAGATCTCAGTCTCAGATCGCTCAAGTGATAGAGAAGCGGAGGGGCTCCAGTTTTGGGTGCAGAGGAGGGACGCACCTGCGGCATGGGCTAATTAATATACCCAAATGTCCATTAACAAAAAATAAGCGTTCTCGAAATTTGAGTAGCTGTTGTCTCGCTCCTGTTTTGTTTTTATTTTATGAAACGTTTTGGTCTTCTTCTAAGGGCGTCAAGTCAATGGCTAGCTCACACAGTGGCCGTGTTTAGTTGTTTTGGTAAAAAAAATTTTAACTATACGGATACACATTTAAAGTATTAAACTTAGACTAATAATAAAATAAATTACAGATTCCGTCTGTAAAATGCGAGACGAATCTATTAAATCCAATTAATCCGTCATTAGCAAATATTTACTATAGCACCATATTGTTAAATCATGGTGTAATTAGGCTCAAAAGATTCGTCTCGCAATTTACATGCAAACTGTATAATTGGTTTTTTTGTCTACATTTAATACTCTACACATGTATCCAAAATTTAATGTAACGGAAAAGTTGAAAGTTTAAAGGGAACTGAACACAGCCAATATCTATGAGTACAACTTTGGCTGTGTTTAGTTCATGCTAAAAATGAAAGTTTGGTTGAAATTGGAACGATGCGACGGAAAAGTTGGAAGTTTGTATGTGTAGGAAAGTTTTGATGTGATGGAAAAATTAGAAGTTTAATGAAAAACTTCGGATCTAAACACCGCCTTTATTACGGGAGTATCTTTCTTCCTTCCCTCTGCCCTCCTTTATGAACAAACCCACCATTGGCCTGTATTTTGAGTGAGGTAGGTGTGGAGAGAACAGATACTAGACTTTTATCTTTCTGTCTTCTCTCTCTTCCACGTAAACAACGTGTTAAACTCCTGTAAAAAAAACATGTTACACTACTCCCTTCGTACCTATATTTTTGACGCCGTTGATCTTTTAAATATGTTTGACCGTTCATCTTATTTAAACACTTTTGTGAAATATATAAAACTATATGTATATATAAAAGTATATTTAACAATGAATCAAATGATAGGAAAATAATTAATAATTACTTAAATTTTTTTAATAAGACGAACAGTCAAATATGTTTAAAAAGTCAATGGTATCAAATATTTAGGGACGGAGAGAATACATTCCTATGAGTTAGCTGAAGTGGCACAGTTGGGATGCACTAAGCTGGTATTCCTAGCATGCTGTCTGTGTTGTCGCATTGCTTTTAATATAAGCAGAGTAAACTCCTTTTTTGAAAAAAAATTAAACAAATATCCATTAATAACCAACGAAGCCAGTGCCAAACTGGAAGTCCACAACACTATACAAATCACATATGTATTACTATTTCTCACCTCTCTTCTAAGTTCCAAGCTACTTTAATTTTATCACTAAGAAAAACTTATCTAAGTTTGATTTAGTTTACGGAAATATGCACCAACATCTAGGACAAAAAAGATAAATCCTAAAAACTTTCACAAAATATACAAATTTTCACCATAAATTCAGCGAGCTTTAATCAATTTTTATACTAACAAGCATTAGATCTAATAGATTTTATAAAAAAATTACCCATATCTGTGGTTATGAAAAACAGCACAGAGTAACACTAAATTTTCATATAAATTACTAGTCATCTTTTCTATTTCGTAACACAAACTAATTAACCTCTTAAATTTGGATCAAAATTACCCATTGATACCATTATCATAAACAAACTGAAATTTACTCCCAAATGTACACCTAGTTTGCCAACCTATGCACCTAGGACTCCCAGTTGTTTTTAGATAATGAAAAAATCCGGCTTCAGCTTGTCGTCAATGCCATAGTGACAGGGGGAAGGGGTTGCTTAACTGATGCCCCATAGGACGCTAGCTCATGGTGGCCCTTGCGACCTCCTCCTCGAGACACAGTGTTGGGTGCAGTGCCTTTACTTGAGCTGGTAGTAGTGTAGTAGTAGGAGCCAAATCTAACCATTGATCCTGATGGGTACTTAAGAATTTTACTTCTACACCGTGGAAGGGTATTTTCGTTATTTCAGATGCTCCCAAGAAGGCTAGTGATTCGCTGGTTCCCGTTCTTTTTGCGCGAACCCACGGCCACGGCGGCACCGCCCCTCACCTCAATGCGCGGCCGCCGCCCGCTGCCCCTCCTTGCGTAGTCG
This sequence comes from Oryza sativa Japonica Group, assembly GCF_034140825.1. Lineage (NCBI taxonomy): Eukaryota > Viridiplantae > Streptophyta > Magnoliopsida > Poales > Poaceae > Oryza > Oryza sativa. The sequence continues at coordinate 1,966,961 of NC_089044.1, forward strand.
CGTGAACCCACGGCCACGTACGACGGCGCCATCCCTCCACCCCCTGTGGCCCTGTGCACCGCAGCACCGCTTTATTTTTGGGATATGATGGTGTATCTGCTCTAGGGAAGGTCGCTTTGTCGAAATGTGTTCTTGAATCACTCAATTGCTATACTGCAAAACTAATTACTGAATCACTGATGTTTAGCTGATGATGTATAATTTAATCATTTTCGCATTAGCATCAGGCAAATGAGCTAATGCCGAAGCTCGTTTATCTGCAGCAGAACTGAGTTGATGGACCAAGTACTGAGTTCTAGACTCAACTGAAATAAGGTTAAAAAAGAAAGCTCAACGACTTGCGGTTGCAAGCACACTCTCACTCTATTAGCGTCATTCTAATCAGCTATCCGAATCTACAATTTGACTGACAAAAATAACTACAATCAGATATGTGCTAAAACTGTGTTAGTGTCTTCTTATAATCAGCTATTTCAATCTGCAATTTGACCGACAAAAACAACAATTGACAAGAAATTGACCAACACCAGCATGGCTACGACGGTCTTGAACCCTTCATCGGTTTGATCACCTTCCGGCCTTGTCTTAGATTCTGATATGGATCATCCCACTTCAATTAGGTGTTGCTAAACCTTGATGCTACGGTTGAAACAGGTGTACTAGCAGAGTCCTTTTTTTTTTTTTTGCGAGAGTACTAGCAGAGTCCTTTGACAGGATCTCATCATCAGTACCAAATTGACGGCACTGCCAAACGCGTGAAGTGCGGCGGCCTCCGTCGCGCACAGCAGCACTGCAGGTCTGCAGCATCTCGCCTCGCCTCCGTTCTCCCTCTCGCATCTCATTTATCGACAGAACGACTCTCCTCGCCATCCCCGCGTGCTGCAGTTGTGAACTGATTGGGCATATTGACCCGTGGACTAGATTACGAACTTACTCCTAAGCCAATTGCAAATTCATCACAATGCCATCTATTACATTTCTAACATTACCCCTCCACGAATTATACTACATCTACTACCAGGTGTAGTACGATTGAATCTAATCCATTAGATCGAATCAAATGGACGTCTCACATTCATTTTGAGGTACTTTAAAAAAAATCCTTGGGACACCTTCTCGCGTCGCGGCATCCTTAGCCAGTGCTGCCGAATGCATTGAAGATACTGTTTTTACATGGAACCGGAGGCTGCGTGGGATGGAGATTTCGGGAAGACCTTGCTCAGGGCGGCAGGGACTTATCATGATGTGACATATTTTAGTAGAGCTTTGAAAAATTATACAAGTCACATATTTTGTCTATTTGAGTTTAATTTTTCTATGATGGGTTCCTGTATTCTCCTAAGTGTGAAAAAAATATCAAAAAAAAAATAAAAATAAAAAAAACTGCATCTCTCTGTATTGTTCAACTTATGACAATTATTTCATGTGGTTATATTTTGAATTAGAGATTAAGTAATTTCATATAGTGGTAGAGTGCATTATGTTTAACATGCTGATCAAAGGGTTTTACTAAAGGAGGTCTAATTTTGATGAAGGTGCAAAGTAGGCTAAGTGGTATGCTATTTTCGAATATCTAGCTAAGTGGTATATTCCGTTTGAGTTTAATTTTTTTTTTGTGGTTGGTTGTATCGTGATCCTAAGTGCGAAAAAACATCAAAAAAATAAAACATGAATAGAGAAACAGGAATACAGGAATGGAGGCGAGGGGTGGGGGGGAGGGGGGTGGCGCCAGCATGACTGGCGCCCTCCTCCCTAGGGCGGCGCCAGCCATGTTGGCGCCCTCCTCCTGCCACGTCGGCGCGCGTGTGCCACGGTGGCAGGAGGACGGCGCCAGAGAGGCTGACGCTGTCTCGTTGGACGACAGCGCCAGCCACTCTGGCGCCCCAAAAAGGACCATTTCTGGGATAAGTTTTTTCAGGGGTCTATTTGCGAGATAAGTTTTTCAAAAGGACCAAAATGTGAAAAATCTAGTCTTCTGGAGAGTCTAGTATAGCCCTTGTACCTTTCCCTTTTCAGTAAGATTCTACTTTATTTAATATACTATTCTTTTCTCTACTTTACTTAGTCTTTGTGCAACATTATCTTTGTCATTGTGCTGTTGTGGTTTCTCTTAGTTCATATAGTTGTATGCCACACGAGGATACAAACGCATGCCTGCAACACTTCATGGAGGGGTATCTCTTAGTTCATATAGTTGTATGCCACACGGGGATACAAACGCATGCCTGCAACACTTCATGGAGGTCTGTGGCACCTTCACCATCAAGGGAATCATATTGGACGCCATCCGTCTTCGCCTTTTGCCATTCTCTTTGCTCAGGAGGGCAAAGCAATTGTTTTGTGCCAACCGTGAACCTGTCACCACCTAGGATAGCTATGGCAAGTCCTTACTCAAGTTCTTCTCGATAGGCAAAACCAATGCCCTTCGTGGAAAGATTTCAAGCTTCCAACAACACGCGAATGAGTTGATTCCGGAAGCATGAGAACGTCTCGCTCCAATAGTACATCCGAGCGTGCCCTAACCATGGCATCAAGATTGGCTCTTGATCCAAGGTTTCTACCATGGGCTCACCAATACCACCTGTAGTCTAACGTTGGAAGAGCTTTCTTCTCACTCAATGTGAGGGAAGAGACGAAACTCATCAAAAATATGGTCTCCAACCCAAGAAGCAAGGGATGCACACCATCAATGAGGTGGACATGCCCTCCGCCAGGATGGACCTCTAGATGAAGATGATAGAAGAAAGATCCAACTTCAAGAAGGACCATGAAGCCATCCAGCACTATGCCACCACGCAGGCCATTGAAACTGATCCTTGGTGCGATGTTTGTGGAGGAGATGACCACTCGGGCAACCATTGTCCTGAAACAAAGGAGGATGTGAACTTCATCATCATCGTCATCAACAACAATGGGTATCGATCCCAACAACAACAAGGATGGAATTCACACCCCTTCTGCCAAGGTAACGGAGGTAATAACTTCAATAATTTCAATAATCAACCTTTATTAAAGGATCTTGTGTTAGGCCAAGCTAAAATTAATAAAAATATAAATAAAAAGTTGTTTGCTAATGACAAGATCTTAGACAATTTAAATGCCAAAATGGACAGTTTTTCTTCTGCTCTCAAAACTCAATCAAGCTCTAATAAAATGTTAGAAACATAATTAGCTCAATTAGCAATTGTTGTCCCATCCTTCGAACAAGGTAAGATCCCTAGTAAACCCAAGGAACCTATCAAATCTGTAAATCTAGTCACAACGAGGTTTGGTAAGCCTCCACTAAGATCGAGGTATGGTCATCCAAGAAGGGAGACAATGGTCATCCAACAATCACGTGCTCTGTTGGATCTCAAGAATTCTACAATGCCACCTGGGACCTTGGCTCAAGTGTCGGCATCATGTCCAAGGTAACATATGATAATTTGTTATGTGGTCCTTTGTCCACTACTTGTATAGGCCTACAGCTGGTCAACCAGACCATCCCCTATCCCAAGGGGATTGCCAAGGATATTATGGTGAAACTTCATGAGGACTATGTCCCCACGGATTTCATAGTGCTTGACATGGGGAACAATAGTGACACACCTCCCATTCTTGGGAGGCCCTTTCTCAACACAATGAACGCATGCATCTATGTGGGTCTAGACAAATTCACTTCCACTTTGTTGGAAGGAAAGAAAGTTTCCTTTCACCTCTTCTACTCCAACGAATCATACTAACGAGCAGGTTAAGAAAACTGGTCAAAAAAAGAAGCCATGATCCACACCAAGGAGAGAAAGACAAAACCACCAAGACACAACCAAAACTGAAATTGGTTTGGTGGAAAAAGGAGGTGCAACCATCTATAAGACCAACCGATGCACCTGAACAATGGGCCCAAAGGAGGAGTCCTACTCTACGGACTTCAAACATTGAGGCCTTGCCGAAAGGTAATTCGGTTTGTATCTCATATTTAATTTCCAATTGTATTCTTCCTTTGCATTTTTTTTGAATTTTTCATATTTCATTTTGCAACAAACCTTTTTTGCTTTTTGCATTTCAACTTGAGACGAGTCTTCATAAAGATTTGAAAACTTTTAGGGGAAATTGGGGGTTCGGCCAACCCCCCTATGACCTCTAGTTTCGCTTTTTGTGAGTAGGAAACATTGATTTAACTGGTGGGACAAAGCACAAAAGATAAGTAGAACAAGGTGGTCGGACAGCCACCCCCTTTTGCCTTTCTCTTTTCAGCTTTGCCTTTTTTTTCTTGTCTGGAATCTCATGAAGTTTGAATTTGAAAGAGAGTGTGCAGAAGGAGGAAGAGGGGGGTGGACAGACCCATGAAGCCTCCACCTCACCATCTCATGTGGTATAAATAGCCATGCCTTGGTGCCTCATTTCAACACTCAAACCACCGGCAAGCTTTCAAGTTCTTCCATCCCATCTCTCTCAAGTTTTAGTAAAGTTCTCTCAAATTTATCCATAAAAAAGAAAATCTCAAAACTATTTTTATGTTTTTTCCTTCTATTTAGTTGCATTTCGAGCTTGTCTTCGATCTTGTGCTGCTCAAAAGAACATTTGTGGAGGTTGCTTACATCCCACAAGAACAGTTTGTGGTGTGTAGCGACCTACAAGAATGGTTTGTGGAGGCAACCACACCCCGCAAGAATGACTGACTTGGCACTAACCTCTAACGCTAATGCTCACTTTTGTTGTTCAAGTCCGTTCTTTTCTTCTCTTTGTTGCAAGAAAGATGAACCCATTCAACAAGATATCCAAGAAGGTGCGAGAGGCCACAATCAAGAGCTCATCAAGGCACTCCTGTTATTGTCATGGTTGCTCTCAAGGAGGAACCTCCTCTCATGATGAGGTTTCAAATGATGGACTATGCTACGTCATACGTGAGCCAACTCCACATGTATGGTGGATCCAGAGATGCAACTCAAGTTCCACAACAAGGAGTACAATAAGTACATATCCATCTAAGAGCGAGTCTTCGAGCACACAGAGGTATATGATCTGAATCTCCTCTCCAAGGCAGGTATGGATTCTAAGTTCGATACTGTTTTTAATGTTGTGGGGTGGCTAGGTTTTTGCCGTGTTCAAGAATTTGAGTGTAGACTTCTTACCATAGAGTTTTTATGCTCTGTGTAAACATATCAAAAGGAAGTTACATTCCGGATGTTTAAGCAAGAGTATACTCTTACTTGGGGTCAAGTGAGTGTAGTTCTTTGTTTTGATGTGAGATGCTATCTTAACTTAGAACAAGCTACACATGGTTAAAGTTGAGTTTTGGGAAGCTATAACTGGCCATGATGACTATGGCTACCCTAGACTGAATGAGATCCATAATCCTACCTTGTGTTTTCTGCACCATTGAATAGGCATGTTCTTGTTTCCTAGATCTAATATTAGGCCTATAAGAAATGATGAGCTACGTTGCTTTATGCTATGGTCCATAAAATTCATGTTTCTCCAGTTGTGCCCATGTTAGCTCAATGGTAAGGTGTTTTTAGTAGAGTAGGGCCTATTGATTGTACCTCTATTATCACTGGACTTACTGATACTCTTTGCCTGCTTCATAGTGCTCATGTTGTACAATACATTCCTACACATCGAAGCATGATAACTGAATAGCATTTGATTCAAGCGCACATGCTTAAAAAGGCACCAAGAAATTCTCTGATTATGGTCTACCATGTACATATAGCCAAAATCCCACTCCCTTTTGAGATGCTTCGGTTGTATAAGGTCCGAGAGTTAGCCTTTGACATGGGCTATTGTCGGGTCCCAAAACTAACAACTTGGATCCGACTAGAATTAATGTATCAATCCCTGGATCAGTAGATATTGATACATACAATATAACTGGTTCTTCATTGCATACGTTAAAGTTTTACAATACTAAGGGTTTTACAATAATAGGTACTCACCTAACTATTTAATACACAGCGGAAGTTTCTATACATTCTGACTAGTGAGGTATAACCTTTAGGGATTCTCTAAGTTATCGGGGTCATCGTAGTAATAGTCATAAGGGTCCTCCTCTTGACCTAGATCTGAAAAAGGGGTTATAAGAGCAAGGGTGAGTATTTACAACACTCAGCAAGTTATCATGGAAATATGTTATGCATTGACATATAGTAGGGTTCTTTGCAAAAAGCAGTAATAAACAATCTAGAAGAGTTATAGCAAGAATTTGTAAAATGTATAGACTTTAGATTTCTAACCAGGGTACCATATGAGTCCCGGTACTCAACTCCATGAGTACGGCTATTCGAATAATTTCAAAGATATTCTACTGCAGCAGATGTACGCTTTACCCGCAGTCCACGACTTGCTGATAATCATCAGCTTTAGTCATGGCCTAGTATTAAGTCATTAACAATTATGGCACCTGTTCCATGAACTTATATCCTCTTATGCTCTGAACGTATTGTTAACAGCAGCAAGAGGAGTTCTGGCGTTCCCGAGATATTTAAGGGGAACTGATCGTATGACACCACGTCATCTCGATCAGGGTTTAGAAATATACCATATAGTTTATACTCGAGTATCACAAACCATTTACCTATACATGGTAATGGCTAAAGTTGCCCTTCGCGGCTATAGTTGCCTCCTGCGCGAGGACTTAAAAATAAGAACCACTATATAGAGGTGCCATATTGCTAATTAACATAATAACTAGGTCTGTCCCCATTCTAGAATCTGCGGTCGTACCCGTTTGTTCGACATAAGTACCTGGTAAAACTTATATCGATCGAGACAGTACTAGCCACCCGGAAATCAACCAAATCTTACGTACTGTCCCAATCTAAGTATAAGGTATTTTAACCAGATTGTAAGCAAAGTAAGCAATACTAAATTATGTGGGTTTCTATGGTTGAATTGTGCATATAAAATAGAGTATTGAATAGAAGGCTATAAATAAATAATTTGTAAAATATAGGCTTAAATGATCAATAGGTATATGGTAACTTGCCTTGCTCGATGTCCTGAGATTGATTGATATTATCTATGGAGTCAGAAGAATCCTCAAGACCTAGGGTTAGACATATATAAAATTCAAATTTAAAAGGAATTTAAATAAAATCCAAAAATATGAAAAATAGAGAAAATAAAATAAAATGCAAAAAGAGCAAAAAGGGGCTCAAAAGATAGAGAATGATTTTAGAAGAATATTGGTCCAAGTTTCACTGGATTTGGATCTATATTTTAAAAGATATGGGCTTCTAAAGTTTGAAAATAAAATAAAAGTGAAATGTTACTGTGTGCGGGTCCCACCTGTCAGTCTCTCTCTCTTCTCTTCTTCTACCTTCGGCCATTCCCCAAATCGGGCCGGCGGCACTAGGGTTTGGGATTACGGCGGTGCTAGAGGGAGAAATTGGTTGCGGCCGAGAAGGGGAGGGAGCTAGGGATCTCCGGCGACGGCGAGCGGCGGCGGAGGGATTAATTTGATATGTGGATGGGTTGGCGGCTAGGGCAGCGGTGGCACGGTTAGGCCGTGTTGGTGATCGAAGTAATATGAGTTAGACATGGCTAGGGGAGGGGTTCTAGAGCATTTACGAGGTGTCTAGAGGGATTCCGGCAGCTTGCCGACCTTTGGCAAGGTGCTGAGAATAGTTGCCGACGAGCGTCTCCATAGGCGGCGGCCGTGCTCACGTCGGCAGCTCAGAGGGTGGCATGATAGTGCAAAGGGATTGCTAAAATGGAATCTAGGTAGTATGTAGATTGTTGAAACGGAAGAACTCACCAAGTTATGTCGAGATGAAGGATTGTGTCGAAACAAGATTTCGGCAATAATAAAAGGGGGTGGCTATCAAGCTAGGAAAGTGGATGGGTTTGGAGACAAGGAATTTTATACAGGTTTAGGCCTTCTTATTCAAGAAGTAATACCCTACTCCTGTCCGGGGATGATTCCGCCGAGTGTGTTATTGATTGTATATACTGGAAAAAAGAAAAACGCACCCCAAGAGGCACACGGACCCTCCTTATATAGGGGAAGGAATCCGCTTTACAAAATACAGTCCATATCCTAACGGAATATGGGATTATAGATAAAATACAATCGTAACCGACTAGGACCCCGGGTATTTCCTTGACATACAAGTTAAAAACTAACTCGAGTCCTCATAAAGATATTCTATGTATATTTGGTACCGTATATCTGACTAAAGTATAACTGTCATGCAGATATGGGGCAACCATAATCTCCACAGTAGCCCCCGAGACCTTCGCAGTTGACAAAAATAGTCTTCTCGAAACAAAAAAAAAATAATCCGAGTGCTTCAATTCAACTTGCTCAGGCTTGCCGAGTGCTAAAAGACTGTGAAGGGCGAAAATAAAACATGGTGCATCGAGTAGATGCACCTAATTAGGTGTAGCCCCCGACTATGTGATTAGTTAAAAAACTAAACATATAGTCAAGAACCGAGTGATTTTATATCGAAGCATGCATGGAACTCAATAAAATATCCAGCCGACTGCTTCTCACTTGAATATATCAAGGATAAAAAATATGAAAAGGGCCGAATGATAAACACTCAAAAGGTCCAAAAACAGATATATTTGGTAGGAATCCGAGTAAGAAACTCTTAAAATGATCCACCAAATATGATAAAGATCATGGTAATTAAGAAGTTCATTAGCCTAGGCTATAACCCTTACCATAATCAAAATAAGCACTAGGAGAATGACTACTAATAAACCAGTCATCTCAAATTAACCTAACAGCTTTTGTAGCCTAAAAAAGCTTACAAAAATGGTATAACACCTTTCTGTCGGGCACCTTTTCATGTGCATCATAATAATTCCAAAGAATTATTGAATCGCGTTAAAAAGGATTTTAACAGCATCGAGCCGCATCTTTGTGAGCACATATTGCCAAAGCAAAAAGCGCCTAAGTCCCTAGGGATCACAACGGGCCACGCTGAAAACATAATTGGGCTGAAGTACTATACAGGCCCAGGCCCATTAGTACTCCCGATACCCTAAAAACACCGAAGTCCAAACGTCATTTCGTCTTCCCCGCCGAGACTCTCGCCATTCCCCACTCCGTGCTACAGTACAGAACCGCGCCGACGAAGCTAGGGTTCATCAATCTGCTCCAACCCACCCTCAAAAACTTCACAAAATTTCTCCCCGCGTCCACCGCTCCGATTCCCCATTCCTCTCCAGCCATATCTCGGACCAAATTAAACCATCCTGTTCACATTCATGGCGGAAGAAAGAGAAAGCTTCGAGAGTTAGTGGGCGCCCTCCGATGTGATAGAAGATAATCTGAAGGAGATGGAGGCGCACGGTGTTCTCCCAGCGAAGGAGATTATCGGGTGGCGACCGGCGTTCAGCGAAGCATTCCCGACCCTCGACACACACGAAATCGTGGTATTTGCTCATTTCTTCTATGGCGGATTTTCTCTTCCAACCTCAAGATTCTTCCGGGGGATTCCCGACCCTCAAGATTCTTGCAGGGAGAACAGATCACTCGGCACTTCATCAAAAGTCGATTAGCTCCGATCAAAGAGAGATCCCGCACAGCTTTTGAGTTTGATGGCAAGCATGATCCAAATCGAGAAGATCCAGATTCTCTTGACTTTAAGGTCATGAAAGAAAGAATGTACAAGATCTTCTCAAACGCTATTGTTGTCAGCTATTCAAATCTGCTGCCCGTTGTGCCATTCAATGCATTCAACCCTCCTCCACCGGTATGCACTCAAACATTTCATCCTTCCTCAAAAGTATGCTTTTACCCTCTGTTAAGCTAATTGAAAGTTCGAAATATCATGCCCAGGAATTTGCTTTGATGAAATCGGATCCTCCAATTGCTCAACGCCGATCACCTCGCCAGCAGACTGGTCAGGCGAGTGGAGGACCAAAAATTCGATCTGACACTCGACCAAGTGCTTCCAATCCAGTCGGCCAGTCAGATGCTCGCAAGAGGAAGCTGGTTCTAAGCGACGAGGAAGGCGATGATACCGGAAGGCTCGGAGACAAAGGAGCGACCGAAAAACCCCCGAAGCCAACTAATCCGAAGAAGAAAACCTCCAGTCGTCCTTTGCCAAAAATCAGAAAGTCTTCCAGGTACAAATCATTTGGCCATCTTCCTTGTCTTGCAGCTTACCCTCTGTTGAAATAATACTAACAGCATAACTCAAACTCGTAGGAAGCCGTCTGACATAGAACCTTCTGAAAAAGACCCCGAGCCGGCTGACATAGAGGCAAACCCTTCAAAAGAAACCGGGCCAACTGCAGAGGATCGTCCGAGTGACAAACAACCGGCAACCGACAATGTAGAACCCAGCAACGAGCCCCCGACTGGGAACCAGTCGGCCGAAGCTGAAGTCGGTGCTAACCAGGAGTCCCCGACTGGAAACCAGTCGGATGCAGGGCCAAACCAAAAGATTCCCGAGGTTGAAGCTCAAACGAACAGTCCTCTCGGGAAGGATGCTGACAGTGAATCAGAAACCAGATCTCCTGTGAAGACACCAAAGTCCACTCGTCCCCGACCGGGAATCATCACAGGTAGACACGCTATCTGAAATCATTTTGATCCAACAGACTTTATTTGGCTGCTTCATCTTCATTCATGGATACACTAGGGCCAATAATTGGTGATGAAGAAGAAATCCTCCGGATACAAGTAGCTGAGGATTCATGCCCTCCGATTCTGGTCAAGTGGTGGGATGACAACATGCAGCCTCAAGGGATCGTGATAAATAAGCAAAAAGAGGATGAAGAGTTATGCCTACTGAAGAAGGCACTTGGTCAGGCAACCCGCATTGTAAATGTAAGCCCTCTGGTACCTGATCTCAACCATCTTGTTTGCCATTTAATTCATGCGCTAATTAAACTGTCTTGCAGAGGATTCATCTTAGGAACGAAGCCAAAACGGTAACCTTAGAGAAGTTAGTTCCTCATCTCGGAACCCTCGAAGCCACCAGGAATCAACTGCACGAAGCGAAAGAACTTGCCAGGAAGAATGAACATGATCTGAGGGATCGGATCGCTGAGCTCCAGGAATCAAATTTTGAATTGAGTGGCTCATCAAAAGGTACGCACAAACTCTGCTCAACTGACTCATACTGTTATCTTTGCAATCTTGATTAACCGTAATCAATGTAGTGCAAGCTGCCAAGATATCTCAGTTGGAGAAGCAGATTCAAATTCTAGAAAATGACAAGGCAGAACTGGCAAGACAAAGAGACCTGGCTTTAAAGGAAGTTGAAGGTATCAACAATCGATACCTCAAAAACCATTATCCTCCATATGCTGACTTATTAATGTGAATCTGTTGATACAGACCGCAAGATGAAATCTCAAGCTCAATTCGACGTCCTGGTTGGCAAGATCAAAAAAGTTGAAGGAGCTCGGGATAAGGTTGCTAACGCTGCTGCCCCAATTGTTCAAGCGATGTTCTTCAATAACAACGGCCCGAGTGCACTTGATGCTTCTGAAATTTTCGACAAGCTGAGAGTTGCTCCGGATACATATTTCAAGAGCATCAAAGAAGCTGGAAGTATGGGAGCAAGTCTGGTGTTCGCGGTGACCAAAACTCTTTATCCGAGGGTTGACGTTGATGCCGTTGATGACTTTGCAGACGGGACGAGCGAAGGAGCTGCTCTTGACCTCATCAGCGATGCACAAAAATCTGCTGATAAGATAGCAGTTGATGTAGTTGAGAGATTTCAGGACACCGATCTTCGACCGACTGGTCCTGATAATTCTGATGATGAAAAGACTAATACTGATTAATGTACCAATGATTTTGATGATTAATGATGATGGAGACACAATTTGTACAATACTGATGAATTTATGTTGTGCTTGATATCTTAACTTAGTTCCTGATTTCTTAAAAGTTTTTGTCAAACCTTGTTGAGCCTAAAACCCACAAAAGTTGTTAAAAAACTTTCAGTCCTCATTGACTAAGCCAAGAAATCAAACAGGGCAATGATACATCAAGTAAGCAAATTGAATTGATAAAAATCACACTCCATTATTATTATAGTAGCCCCCTGACTGAAAACTTCAAGGAAAAACTTGAAGTTAGCAGTCAAAGAGGAAAGATACAAATGAAATGCCTAAGCGTAAAATCGACGAAGGTGTTCAATATTCCAAGAATTGTTGATGAGAGTACCGTCTTCGCGCTTGAGTCGATAAGAACCCGGCCGAGTGACTTCAGCAATTATGAACGGTCCTTCCCATAAGGGAGATAATTTATGCTGGTCCTGTGTTGTTTGAATTTTCCTCAGAGCCAGGTCACCGACTAAAAAGGCTCGCGATCGAACATTCCGATTATGATAATGGCGCAACCCTTGCAAATATCGAGTCGACTGAATTAAAGCTGCTTCTCGGGCTTCTTCTAGTCGATTGATGTCGTCTACTCGGCCCTCTTCATAGCCCTCCTCGTTGAAGTTCCGAAATTGTAGTGATTCAAATTCCACTTCACTTGGCAACATTGCTTCTGCACCGTAAACCAAAAAGAACGGTGACTGGCCGGTAGCCCGACTAGGAGTAGTGCGTAAAGACCAAAGTACGGACGGCAGCTGATCTACCCACTTGCCAGCATAGGGACGTAGTCGGTCGCAAACTCGTGCTTTGATCCCTTGAAGTATCATGCCGTTAGCGCGCTCGACTTGTCCGTTACTCATAGGGTGTGCCACGGAGGCGTAACAAATTTTAATGCCGAAGTCTTCACAAAAGTCTTTAAATGCTCTGCCAGTGAATTGAGTGCCATTATCAGTGATGATCCGATTAGGTACCCCAAACCGATGCACAATGTTGATGAAAAAATCTCTAGCTTTATCTACTGTGATCGTGATGACCGGTTTAGCCTCAATCCACTTGGAGAATTTGTCAATAGCCACAAAGAGATGCGTGTAACCGCCGACTGCCCTTTTAAACGGGCCGACCATGTCAAGTCCCCAGACCGCAAACGGCCAGGACAACGGGATGGTTTGCAACTCTTGAGCTGGCAAATGAGTTTGTCCGGCAAAGAATTGACAACCTTCGCATGTCCGCACAATCTTGTCCGCATCGGACACAGCTGTAGGCCAGAAAAAACCTTGCCGGTAAGCTTTGCCGACAATGGTCCGTGCAGCAGCATGATTACCACAAATACCAGAATGTATATCCTTCAACAACTGTCTCCCTTCTTCCAAAGACACACAGCGCTGCAGTATTCCTGATGGACTTTTCTTGTACAACTCACCCTCATGAATAATGTAAAGTCTGCTGCGCCTGGAAATCCGCTCGGCTTCATTTTTGTCTTGAGGGAGTTCTTGTTTGCTCAAAAATTTTATAAACGGTTCTCTCCAGTCAGCTTCGATCATGCTTACGCCTTGAGTATCCGTAGCTTCAATTGTCTCTTTTCTGGGCACGATCGGTTCGTAAAGATGTTCGACGAACACATCTGAAGGAGCTGCTTCCCGTTTTGAACCAAAATTGGCAGTCTGTCGGCTGCCTCATTGTTATGTCGGAGGACATGGGTGAGCTCGAGTCCATCGAATTTGTCTTCTAACTTGCGTACCTCTTGTCGATAAGCAGTCATATTATCATCTAGACAGGACCACTCTTTCATGACCTGATTAACAACCAACTGAGAGTCTCCACGGACAATTAGTCAGCGAATGCCTAGAGAGATTGCAATCCTTAATCCATGGAGTAGCGCCTCATATTCCGCCATGTTATGGGACGTAGAAAAACGTATCCACAATACGTAGCTCAATCTTTCTCCAGTCGGGGAAATTAAGACGACCCCAGCTCCAGTGCCTGTAAGCCTCTTCGACCCATCAAAATGCATAGTCCAATATTTCATCTTTTCCTCTGGCATGTCTTCTTGGCACTCGGTCCACTCGGCAAGGAAATCAGCTAAAGCTTGTGACTTGATCGAAGTTCGTGGCTTGAACGATATGTCCAAAGACATCAATTCTAAGGCCCACTTCGCAATCCGTCCGTTCACTTCGCGGTTATGAAGTATATCCCCGAGTGGAAACGATGTGACCACCGTGACCGAGTGACTTTGAAAGTAGTGAGATAATTTCCTGACGGTAATTAAGACACCATATAATAACTTTTGAACCTGAGGATATCTTGTCTTGGAGTCGGCTAAAACCTCGCTAACGAAGTAAATTGGTCGTTGGACTTTTTGAATATGGCCTTCCTCTTCACGCTCGACAACCAGGACCGTGCTCACAAACTGGGAGGTCGCCGACACATATAACAGTAGAGGCTCTTGTGGATGTGGCGAGGCCAAAACTGGTGGAGTGGTGAGAAGTTTCTTGAAGTCTTCGAAGGCTTTTTGTGCTTCGGGTCCCCACTGGAAATTGTCAGTCTTCTTCAGCAACTTGAAGAAGGGCATCCCCCGCTCGCCGAGTTGTGAGACGAATTGGCTGAGCACCGCCATGCAACCAGTCAGCTTTTGGACGTCTTTTTGGGAGCTTGGCGGTTTCATGTTGAGGATGGCGTTGATTTTCTCCGGGTTGGCCTGTATGCCTCTCTGAGATACCATAAATCCGAGCAACTTCCCTGACGGTACTCCGAAGATGCACTTTTCAGGGTTTAGTTTCATCCTGGAAGCTCGAATGCTTGCAAAAGTTTCTTCCAAATCTGCAATCAGGTCATCGTTCTGCTTGGTCTTGACGACTACATCATCAACATAAGCTTCGACATTGCGACCGATCTGAGTTGAAAAACATCTTTGAATCATACGCTGATAGGTTGCCCCGGCATTCTTCAATCCAAAGGGCATGGTGATGTAGCAGTAGGCCCCAAAGGGCGTAATAAACTAGGTATTCAAGCAGTCGGATTCTTTTAGTCGGATCTGATGATATCCCGAGTAGCAGTCCAAGAAACTGAGTAACTCGCAGCCGGCTGTTGAGTCAACCACCTGGTCAATGCGAGGTTACCCAAAAGGGTCTTTAGGACAAGACTTATTGAGGTCGGTGTAATCGACACACATGCGCCATTGCCTCGTCTTTTTCCGAACCAGGACTGGGTTAGCCAGCCAGTCGGGATGAAGGACTTCCTTAATGAAGCCTGCTGCTAACAGCTTGGTTAATTCCTCCTTGATCGCATCCTTCCTGTCCTGTGCAAAACGGCGGAGTCGTTGCTTGATAGGTTTGGCGTCTTCCTTAATATGTAAAGAGTGCTCAATCACCTCTCTGGGGATACCAGTCATATCGGATGGTTTCCATGCAAAAATATCTTTATTATTCTGAAGAAAGGTGATGAGCGTGCTTTCCTATTTACAATCTAACTCAACGCCTATTACAGCAGTCTTATCAGGATCGGAGGGATCTAAGGGAATCTTTTTCATCTTGGCATCACTTTCTTCGGTCTTCGTCAGCTTGGTTGCAGGCACTTCTTCCTCGCTTCCCATGGTCGCAGCCAGTCGGATCTCTTCGCGGGCGAGAGTAGTCTCGTGGGTTTGGGCCATCTCGCAACTTTCTTTGTCGCATGTGACGGCCTGCTTGATGTCACTCCGTAGTGATATGACTCCTCGAGGACCAGGCATCTTAATCATCATGTAGGTGTAGTGTGGGACGGCCATAAATTTAGCTAAAGCCGGTCCTCCAAGTATAGCATGATATGCTGTCTCGAAATCAGCAACTTCGAAACAAACATTTTCTGTGCGAAAATTCTCCCGAGTGCCAAAGGTAACTGGAAGAGTGATCTGGCCGAGTGGTGTAGCTGACAATCCTGGGATAACACCGTGGAAGGGTGCATTACTCGGCTTTAATTCCGTGCGAGGAATCTGCATATCGTCCAGGGTCTTAACGAAAAGGATGTTGAGTGCGCTGCCACCATCGATGAGAGTCCGTCGGAGCTTGACATTGCGAACCACTGGGTCTAGTACCAGGGGGTACCGCCCCGGGTGGACCACTCGGTCGGGATGATCCGAGCGGTCGAACTTAATTGCTATCTCTGACCACCGAAGATATTGGGGCGTGTTAGGCTGAACCGCATTGATCTCCCGTTCTGTTAGCTTCTGTTTTCTCTTAGACTCATAAGCCAGGGGTCCGCCGAGGATGTGATTAAGTTCTTTGCGATGATCTTGAAAACCAGTCGGGGCATCGTCTTCATCATCTTTCTTCTTTGATGTGCCTTGATCTCCGTCTGAAGGTTTACGTGCGTTTTTGACGTATTGCTCCGCTAACTGTTTGTAGACGAAGCAATCTTTGGCCACGTGGTTGGAGTTGGGATGATGCGGACATTGGGAGTTCATTATCTTGTCGAAGGTGTTGACGCGGGAACGTTGTCGGGAAGATGGAGAGGTGGTCGCCACAAGTTCTTCGGGCTTACGCTTGCGATCCTTGTGGTTGTTGCTTCCACTCCCTCCTGCGGTCGGCGTGTCCTTCTTTGGCTTCCAAGTAGTGCCCGACTGTTTGGACGCGGTAATAGCATCTTCGGCTTTGGCATACTCGTTGGCTTTTTCGAACATTTGCTTAACCGTCCTGGGAGGTTTACGTCCGAACTTGCCGACTAGGTCCTCGTGGCGAATGCCTTTAGTGAAGGCGGCGATGATGACGTCGTCGGTGATGTCGGAGATCTTGTTGCGTTATTCGGAGAAGCGTCGGATGTAATCTCGAAGGGATTCTCCAGACTTCTGAACGACGTTGTAGAGATCAAACTGTGTGCTGGGGCGTTCAAAGGTGCCCTGGAAGTTGGCGATGAAGTGATCACGAAGTTCCGCCCATGATCCGATCGTGCCACGGGGTAGTCCGTGGAGCCAGGATCGGGCAGAGTCCGCTAGGGCCACAGGTAGATAGTTTGCCATGGCCTTGTTGTCTCCTCCTGCTGCGCGGATTGCGAGTCCGTAGATGGTGAGCCAAGACTCTGGATTAGTGGTGCCGTCATACTTCTCGATTCCAGTCGGCTTAAAGCTGGCTGGCCAATCCACTCCACGCAGGTCATTAGTGAAGGCAGCTACTCCATCCACGTCGTCGTCGTAGCGATTTGGTGAATGGCGGTGACCTCGTGCTGCACGGCGCTGGTTGATCGTGTCGCGAAGGTCGACGGGACGCTGGTGAGGTGGAGAGCGAGGCCGTTCGACTCGGCGCTCCCTGTGACGTTCGGGAGGCAAGTGAACAGATCGTTCGTCGTGACCCCTGCTCCTGCGACTAGATCCTGTGCCGATGATGCTGAGGCTTGGCTGATGATAATCATGAGATCGGAGGTGAGGAACTCGGCTACCAGTCGGGGTGCGGGTGCTTGCGGAGTTGGCTGGAACCGAGGCAGCGATCATGGTCTTCGTCTGGTTCAAGATGTTGACAACATGATCAGCTTGGTTGAGTGCGTTTTCTTAGAGGAGGGTGTCGAGGAGAGTAATTGCTGCAACCGCGTTCTGCTGGGGGTGCGAAAGACCGCTGTTCCATCGACGTCTTGTAGCCCAATGAGCTCTCTCGCTCGGCGCCCAGATTCCAAGGCGCGTTGCCGTCGATCTTCAGCCTCCTTTGCAATCCGTTCGCGATCTTGTTGCTCACGCTGTAATCGTTCTCGCTCCTGTCGCTGTCGCTCTTCCTCCAGTCGGCGACGTTCAGCTTCTTGCCGTGCGCGATCTTGGTCCGCTTCTCGGGCTTGGCGCTGTTCCTCCGTTTCGTTGTCAGCCATGAATACGCCGAAGAAGAGGGGCGTGTAGTTATCCTCATAACTGTCGTCGAAGTTGTCGAGGTCGCCATGGTCGTAGTGGTAGCCGAAATCGTCGTAGTCGAGGATCTCGGTTGGTCGAGAACTGACGCCGGGGGAGCTAAGGTAACCATCCAACTCTTCCGTCGATACTGTCCCAAGAGGTTGGAGTATAACGCCAACCTCTCTGGATCTAGATTGGATCGGGGCCGAAGCCGGAGCTCGCCTAGATCTTCGAGTGGGAGATGTCTTGGCAGTGAAGATAGCGGCCAAATCATAAGGAAGTTTCATCAGGATTGAGGGATAGGACCCGTCGTCTTGATCTAGTCGCGAAAGAGTAGATTGGATCTCGTCCGAGTGGTTTGAAGCCGACTCGGGAGAGATGATCTTGGAGTAGGCCTCGGCCGAGTTCGGAATACCGAATGGCACGGGGACCTGGTCTCTCCCCGACTGGTTTGAATCCGAGTCAAGGAGAGAGATCTTGCCGAAGTCGTCGGTGATGAAGTTGAGGCTGCCGAACCGGAACGCCTGCCCGGGAGGGAAGGCGAAGTCATCGATGCCAGAAACGAAACCCATCGCACTTAGTCAGCGAGAACTTGACGCTGCCCCTACCTGGCGCGCCAACTGTCGAAACAAGATTTCGGCAATAATAAAACGGGGTGGCTATCAAGCTAGGAAAGTGGATGGGTTTGGAGACAAGGAATTTTATACAGGTTCAGGCCTTCTTATTCAAAAAGTAATACCCTACTCCTGTTCGGGGATGTTTCTGCCGAGTGTGTTATTGATTGTATATACTGGAAAAAAGAAAAACGTGCCCCAAGAGGCACACGGACCCTCCTTATATAGGGGAAGGAATCCGCTTTACAAAATACAGTCCATATCCTAACGGAATATGGGATTATAGATAAAATACAATCGTAACCGACTAGGACCCCGGGTATTTCCTTGACATACAAGTTAAAAACTAACCCGAGTCCTCATAAAGATATTCTATCTATATTTGGTACCGTATATCCGACTAAAGTATAACTGTCATGCAGATATGGGGTAACCATAATCTCCACAGATTGCGGCCGGAAAAACTTCGCGGCGGCGAAGAACAGAGCAGCGCGGGAGCGGCAGTGCTCGGCTTGGCACGGCGAGGTAGAACTCGACGCAGGACTTTGGTTAGGGTCTATTATACTAGAACATGGTTGATATAAAGTGTTCTAAGGGATATTTAGGGCGGAGGATGGAGAGAGAGGTGTGGAGTCGATCGCGCACAAGGTGTTCGACCGATGGGTGATGGTGGTTGATGGGATGGATTGGTGAAGCAGAGCTTCAGGGTTGTGGGGTTATGGTTGTTGATGATCGATGATGGACAGGGAAGGGATTGGGGTCCTATTTATAGGGCTGGGAGGAATGGATGAGCTCGAGCACCGTCATCACCATGGATGAGCTCGAGCTTTGGATATGGCTAGGGCGGTAGAGGCTATGAGAGGGCGGGCAAGATCAATTTGAGTGGCGGGAGGCCACGTTTGAATACTTACCGGCGAAGGATTGACTTGACCGCGTGCGAATTCGGATTGCGACGTGTTGGCGCCAATCCGGGCGCGACGCACGGCGGCGGCGAGGGTGAAAACAACCGATTTGGGGGTGAATGGTTTGAATTGTGAGAGGGGAAACCAACGTCTAACTTTAATCCAACCATGCGGCAAGAATTGGCGCGATTCACCTAGGGTAGAAGCGAAATCGTACTCGGCGGCGGCTTTGGACGGGCGCGCACGGCGTCGAGCGGTGATTTCTTGCGGCGGTGGTCATCTTGACTTCGTCGTCGTCGTGATTGGTGCGGCGGTGGTGGTCTAAGGGCGTCGAACGGCTAGCGGCACGCCAAGGCGGTCGGGCACGCGCAATCGATCCGGAGACCGACGCGTGGCGGCTCGGCGTGCGGCAAAGTCGGCCGCCAGGACGGCGCGCGCAAGGGGGAGGAGAAGGCCAACTAAACCACGGTTTTTGAGTGGGATGTGGTCCCCTAGGATCAATTCTAGACTTTGCACAAGATTGGGTGGTGATTGGGCTGCTCTAGCTGGGCTGGGCATTTTGTCGAGCACCTTGAGTGCAATGAACAGTGTTTTCAGGAATTTTTAAATATTTCCCTAGAAAAGAATGAATTTAATCTATGGATTTGAAAGAGTTTCACTAGGGTTTGAAGTATAGCAAATCCTCACTAATATTAGGATAAACTAAGGAAATAATCTATGGTTGCAAATTTAAGAGAATTTGCACAAATTCACTAGGGTTTGGAATAAAGGGAATAATTAGGGTAAATTAGTAGGGCTCTAAGAAAGTAATACTTGAACCAATTAAAGAGTCAAATAGATTTTTAAAGCACACTAATTTAATCAAAAGCCAGCATGATGCAGTCAAATTTTAGTTTAAAATTTGAGGATGTTACAAATATGTAGCTAGGCATAGGAGTGTTTCAAGTGTAGGTACACGATGAGTGACCTGAAGTTCGACACAAACACAATATGAGCAAGCAGGCCCATTGTTGACGGTCCTTAAATCATAATATTTGACCGTCAATACTTACATATAATGAAATAAAATATGGTATCCAACTTAGTGGTAGGGTTTATTACTAATCATTTCCACTAGTGTTGGTGAAATATGTGTATGCAGGTATTTTGAGGAGAAAACACATCCGTCATGCGAAAAAATGCACCTCCGCGCATTCAGGACGCGTTTACACGGATTGGAGGGCCCATATGTCAACCAAAACCACTTAGAATTGGGCCAAAACATTGTGCAAGATGTTGGGGGGCCCAATAAGCAACCTATCGGCCAAAGGAGAGGCCGGGAGGACGGATTTTTGGTTTGGCCGAACCAATCCTGGCGCCTCCCGCCATCTGGCTTCACGTGGACGGCTTGGATTCCTCCCCTATGGCGGTTGCAGGGTGTTTTGATCATTTCTCATACCCCTAACCGTCATTTGGAGCCTATATAAGGAGGTCTTCACTCTCATTCCAACACACACAACTTTGAGCTGAATTACAAGAGGCTCTATTGTATCTTTTGTACATTAGAATAATGTAGAGAGTGAGGGGAAGCTCTGGAGGAGTGCCCGGAAGTTTGGCGCTCAACCGACTTCTACCTCGACAAGTGTAGCTTCGTAGGAGGAATTTTGGAGGAGTACCGGAGCTGTCGGTATACTCTGCTCCGGATTCGGAGAAACTTCTTCTATAAAGTAAGCATTCGTGTTCCTTTCTTATGTTATTTAATCACTTTGTTTAAGTAAGATAGATTTCCATCTTTGCGGGTTCATTGTTTAGTATTTATACTAAGTGCTCTAGTACTAGGAATTTGGATAGAGAAGGAAGTTCCTGCGCAAGTATTAGAGTAGTAATAAATATCTTAGACGTGGTGTCTAGGTTAGAGATTACCTTTGTTTGTTGTGTATCCCACGGATTTGTCAGAGGTAGGCGGCAGGTGGTGACAGCCCTGAATCCCATCCAGGTAATCCTCCACGTTCAGATACATAATAGAGCTATAGACAGAACCACGCTGGCAGACCAGCAGGGGTTGGTGCACGAAGCAACAGATATGGAATTACCTTCAACTTATCTAAGCTAATTAAAACCCATAGAAAGACCTCTCTAGCCTAGCCTACCTATCATCAATTGTTGTCCTTGGATCGTCTTAGCCTTAGGTAGATTAAACACGTTCCCTGAGTTCGATATCCTTTTGGGGTTCCCGAAGGTGAAGTGCTACAGCGGTATTCTGTGCGCTTGCGGATTTATCTGTGGTCGTAAGAAATACCAACAAGCATTTCTGGTGCCGTTGCCGGGGAACGGTTGCTAATTTATCCGAGTCTAGGTCATCCTCGTATTTTTATTTTTATTTCTTCTTCTTTCATTCTTTTCCTTGATGGAGCAACCCACAATTCAAAACCTTTATGCTCCTCGGGCTAATCTTTGTGAGCCATCCTATTCTTCAAAATCAATCCTATCCGATGGCTACGAAATTGGTCCTGGCTTTATAGCCATGATTCGAGAGCAAACCTTCTCTGGTGGTATTGGTGAAAATCCATACCTCCATCTTCGGGACTTTGAGCTAGTGTGTTCATGCCTATCCATCGTAGGCATGACACATGAAACTCTAAAGTGGAAGTTGTTTCCTTTTTCCCTTAGAGATGAAGCGAAGCAATGGTACACGCTGTCTGTCATGAAATTCCACGGTGAATGGGAGGAGCTTAAGTGCAAATTCTGCCTTGCTTTCTTTCCATTAACCCGTGTAATTAATCTTCGATTAGACATCATCTCTTTCCGACAGAATGAGAAGGAATATCTCGGTGTAGCTTGGGCCAGGTTCTCATTGTTAACTCAGTCTGGCCCAGACTTGTCTTTACCCGACCATGTGTTGTTACAACAATTTCGATACGGGTTAGACAAGGAGTCTGCCGCAAATCTCGATATCTCCGCCGAAGGATCATTCGCACACAAGACAACCGCCGAAGGAAGAGAGCTCTTAGATTTGATCTTAGAGAACGATTCTTTCGGCCGAAGCGAAGCCGTCCCGGAGGTCAAGATTATTTATGAAGATCCTCTGCACGAGGAGTTGGAACCCAACTCAACTGCCGAATCCTCATTCCGGTTGCTGGAGCCAGAGGAAGAGGAAATTCATCCTCCAGAAATTCCATTCCAATTCAAGGATGATCTTTATGAAGATTATGGAAACACCCTGAATTATTCCAGCAAAACGAAGGCTCATCCCAAGCATGAGCCGTTCGAGGAGGTGATGTTTGTATCTTCGTTCGTTCCTTATGAACCTATTGCCCATCTTCATGAAACCGAACGACCCTCATCACCCTCGATCAAGCCTAAGCCTTGTCCGCCTGGTCTTCAGAACGTTGTTCTTGTTTATCATCAAGAAAGAACCATGTTCTTGCACGATGCATCTCTTGAGATGGAGAACCTTCAGGCCTCGGACAAGCTTGAGACATCGACTCTAGAGGGCGAGAGAAAACATTTCACATATGAGCATGAAAGTTTTTATTTCGAAATTCCCCTGAATTCATGCTCGCTTAAGGAATCCCAGAGTCCTGTTCGATTAGTGTCGCGTCTCTGTGCGAGGACCACAACCACCTTTCAGTCCTCATTTCTAGCATGTTTAGAAGGATGGTTGTGGATGCTTACATTTATCATAAATACTAGAAATCTCGTATTTTTTTGTGGCACTAATCTTGCAGAGCGATGTCCCGTTGGTCAAGCTTGTGACCATAAACAAAGCACCGCCGAGAGATACCCCGGATTATCATGGTAAGTTTACTTTCTAGTAAAAGCAGGAACCAGTTTTTCGGATAGTATGCACCTTCGGGTATTCTTGGTCGCTAACCATTTCAGGTTGAGATTAAGAACGAGGGTCATGCGATGCCTAAGAACATGGTAGCTACATCACTGTACACTTTAGTGATCCTTGGTATTGGAACACACTCTATCGGAGAATCCGACATCACACACTTGGTTTTGATGTCTTGCGACACAAAAGTCCATGTGTGGGGGGGAGGGGGGGAGGTTGACGAGTTTTTCATGAAGAGTTCTATCAACCAAGGCCATCTTGGTTTTAAGTTGTTGTTAGTCCTAGCTTGCTAAAAAAAAGAGGAGAAAAGAGAAACAAAAGAAAAGAAAAAAAATGGGAGAAGAAGAAAAGAGCAAGAGAGCTGAAGAGCTACATTTGGATCAAAAGGCCGCATTACGTGCGTGTCATTGAAATGTGACTATACACCTCGCTAGTAGCAATCATGCTGCCTAGCTACAACTAGTCCCTCTCTCGAGCTCATGTGCCGCCTTGGCTCAGCCTTCATCCATTCCTAGCTGTGCACAACTTCTCGCTCCCGCAGCACCTACGCGCATACAACCAAGAGGAGTTGCCCTCTTCTTTTCTAGGCGTTTGCTGCTCCACTCCAGTTGCCACTTGCACATTTGCCCAAAAAGAGATGTATCCTACGTCTCTACACCATTTTGTCAACGGATCATGCCTTCAAAGGCACAAGGTTCTTGTACCCGAGGTATGTGCATGACCAACTTGCTTGCCTGAGTTAGCATGGTCAAAGTGCCTTCCTTCGGTACAATCTGCATGGAGATGGAGGAGAAATCGACAATCATATGTGACCATACCACCGCTCCAGAGATTTCGACATACACATCATGCTGGCGGTAAGTGCACTTAGGTATACGAAAGGCAGAAAAAATTCACCACATCTTTTACTTATACTTATCTCTACTTGAATGAGACTTGATCATACATGGTTATGTTTCTTGTGTCTATTTGCATATGCTCTGGTTTGGGTGTTTTCGCGAGATATCCATAGGCTTTTTAAATTAAGCATGGTGCTTAGGTTAAACTAGTCTACTTTAATCAAATTAGACATGGAGTCTAGTTTGATTAATGAACTCTCAGAGTTAATATGTTCATGGACATTGGATATATATCTTCTGTATACTAACCCCTGCAGGAAAGTTTTCAAACTGACGGGTGAGTCCTCAAGTTCAATTCACAATGCAGGTAGGCTAGGGCCGGGAACAAATCAATTTCTAATATGCAAAGGAGAGAAATATCACCTATCAAGGTGCACGGTGCGTATATTACTAATAGCTCCTTTAGCATGTTCATGCAAATTTACCTTAGCCCTATATGAGTTGTGCTTAAACGAAAATTTGGTGAATAATAAAAATTTGAAAAAAAAAGGTGTTTTCAGAATAAAAAAAAGAGTCTCTTGAAAAATAAATAAAATGTTGGCAAATTTGTGGGATCCATGCTTCTTAAGTTTTGAATCCAATTTCATTTTACCGTGGATGTGAACAATTAATCTTGAGGCTACGATAAAATCTTTGTAGTGTTTCGAGTATTTTTTGTCCACTAACCTTTTGCAGGAAATAAAATTACAATCAAGGAGCAGTGTACAATAACTTCAAACACTTATATCACGCTCCTTGGTCCATTGGAAAGAGATGCACATGGAACCAAGCAGAACAAATGAAAAACAGTTTGCATTCAATTGAGGTTCAAAGCTTGGTAAGACCTATCTGGTAAGAATCTTCAACACTTTGTGCATCCTCATCCCATGTTTTCATCCTGCCAGGATACCCACCATATCCACCATTGCCATTACAAAAAAAAGACAAAATAATAAAATAAAATAAAGTTGGCTCCTTGGTCTTGTAACCAAGTGAGTCCTTTTTGCTTCACTTCTGTCTTTGTTTTATACAGAGCGCATGTTTGCACAAATTTTCCTTTGGACGTCCATTCTATCTTGAGTTTGATTTGATTATCAATTCTAAAATATCGAAGATAATTAAACTCAAGCTAGGGATGGTACAATTAGAGTTCATGGTCCCCCTGAAAATAACATGCATGCCTATTATTCTTAGCTCATTACTTGTTGCTTGTAGTGACATATCCAATAGGGACCCCATGCTATCTAGGTAATTGATGAATAAGATATAGTCTGATTAAAGAAATCCTGCTCTTCATGTTGTGCACTTGGGAATTTTATAAATAGAAAAAAAAGCATATAACGATGCTAAACTCCTCATTGATATTTTTATTCCCACTAGAGCCGTAGGTTGATCATTCATGATTAGCTTGCTACATACGCTGTTTGTCATTTCATTGAGCGTTGTCAAGTTTTGTGACCCTAGTGAAATGCTTTTCATACTTTCATGGTCACTCCGCATACACCCACCAATGCTTACTTCTACACTGGAAGTTAGCATTTATCATTTACCATTCATTTCATCCATCTTCCATAAAATAAATACTCCATGTAATTTATGCCTCTTCCTCCGAAGTTCTTTAAAAAAACAGGGTGAGAGAGAGGCATGGCTATGCAAAAAGAAAGAAAAAAAGTGCTCATACAAGTATGGAGCATGATGATGAGAAAAAAATGAAAAAAAAAAGAAAAAGCAAAGGAAAAAAAGCCATGCTCTCTCCCAAATTTCAAAAGAAAAAAAATAAATGGAGGAGGTATACAAAGGAGTTATTTTTATTTTCCTTTTTCCACTCACAAATTTACCACACACATACACATGCACATTCTTGACCAGAAAGTATGACTTGTCTTTCCATGGATCCTTTATTTGACTTTGCAATATATGTGATGCAAGTAATGCTCTACTATTTTCCATACCCTGAGCTCCACATAAGCCTTATTAGATGGAAGGAAAAGAAAAGGCACAATCATATGCCTTTGTGAGGAACCATACACCTTGAGTGATCGAGAGAACCAATTGAGGAGCAAAGTAAAGTTATAATTTTGTGTTACTTAAAAAAAAACCCAAGTTGTTACTTGAATCAAGATTGTTCCATTTCTCAATTGCCAGGACTACATGGTAGACACTACAAAGATCCACAAGTATAGGTATGACTTTGAATAATTTGTTTGCATGATTGTTAGTAAGGAAGTCATAACTCTATTGTAGAGTCCATAGCCTTCACTCGGGACGAGCAAAGGTTAAGTGTGGGGGTGTTGTTGACGGTCCTTAAATCATAATATTTGACCGTCAATACATGCATATAATGAAATAAAATATGGTATCCAACTTAGTGGTAAGGTTTATTCCTAATCATTTCCACTAGTGTTGGTGAAATATGTGTATGCAGGTATTGTGAGGAGAAAACACATCCGTCATGCGACAAAATGCACCCCGCGCATTCAGGACGCATTTACACGGATTGGAAGGCCCATATGTCAACCAAAACCACTTAGAATTAGGCCAAAACATTATGCAAGATGTTGGGGGCCCAATAAGCAACCTACTGGCCAAAGGAGAGGCCGGGAGGATGGATTTTTGGTTCGGCCGAACCACTAGATCGGCCGAACCAATCCTGGAGCCTCCCGCCATCTGGCTTCACGTGGACGGCTTGGATTCCTCCCCTATGGCAGTTGCAGGGTGTTTTGGTCATTTCCCATACCCCTAACAGTCATTTGGAGCCTATATAAGGAGGTCTTCACTCTCATTCCAACACACACAACTTTGAGCTGAATTACAAGAGGCTCTATTGTATCTTTTGTACATTAGAATAAGGTAGAGAGTAAGGGGAAGCTCTGGAGGAGTGCCCGGAAGTTTGGCGCTCATCCGACTTCTACCTCAACGAGTGTAGCTTCGTAGGAGGAATTCTGGAGGAGTACCGAAGCTGTCGGTACACTCTGCTCCGGGTTCGGAGAAACTTCTTCTATAAAGTAAGCATTCGTGTTCCTTTCTTATGTTATTTAATTACTTAGTTTAAGTAAGATAGATTTCCATCTTTGCGGGTTCATTGTTTAGTATTTATACTAAGGGCTCTAGTACTAGGACTCTGGATAGAGAAGGAAGTTCCTGCGCAAGTATTAGAGTAGTAATTAATAACTTAGACGTGGTGTCTAGGTTAGAGATTATCTTTGTTTGTTGTGTATCCCACGGATTTGTCCGAGGTAGGCGGCAGGTGGTGACAGCCCTGAATCCCATCCAAGTAATCCTCCACATTCGGATACATCATAGAGCTATAGCCGGAACCACGCTGGCAGACCAGCAGGGGTCGGTGCCCGAAGCAACAGATAGGGAATTACCTTCAACTTATCTTAGATAATTAAAACCCATAGAAAGACATCTCTAGCCTAGCCTACCTATCATCAGTTGTTGTCCTTGGATCGTCTTAGACTTAGGTAGATTACACATGTTTCCTGAGTTCGATATCCTTTTGGGGTCACCCAAAGGTGAAGTGCTACAGCGGTATTCCGTGCACTTGCGGATTTATCTGTGGTCGTAAGAAATACCAACACCCATCACATGAGAGCGATGAGCAGGAGAAGCCTCAAGTTCCATGCTGATGTCATGTTCAAGCGAAATGCCACCACCAACCCAAAGTGGCCAATTTTTCCTTCTCATCCACATGAGAGAGGGAATATCGTGGCTTGGCACATGAAGTGAACCTCCTCACAAACCAAGTAGGAGAGATCCAAATCCAACAAGGTGTAATGCAAGGCACCATTAACCAAAACCATCAAGTGTTGTTAGCAAATAATAAATTGTGTGCCAATGGGTGGCATATTAGAGGTACATCGGCCACAACCCACCTGGGCAGGACTAGACAAAAAGGACAAGCTTGGGGGAGGTTCCCTCCCCCAATAAGATAAGTTTTCTTTCCATTTCATTGTTTTTATTTTATATTTTTCTTGCATTTAAAAAAATCAAAATCTAAATATGATAAAAATACCAAAAATATTTCCCTTCCATATGTTTCATGAATCTTTAACTCTTTCCATCTTGGATTGTTGTCGAAACGACAACCGAGCCACGTCGAAAGAAGTGGTTCTCTCAACAGTGTTTGGAAAAAAGACAATTGTATTGCTTAGTAAAAATTTTTCAGATCTCCCCTGTTACATGGCCCTAGGGGGCTATTTATAACCCTATTACAGACTCTTCCTTTAGGGTTTAGGCTTTACAGGGGGATTTACATGGTTACCCTTATGATAGGGACATTACTAGAGGCACGTTGTGTCCTTTACTTGCATGGGCTCCTAATGGGCTAAGTAGCCCGGCCCAATCAATGGTGAAACCCCTGGAAGGCGTGATGGCCTGCTGGGCCTTCCTCCAGTGAGGTCCGGTTCTTGGTGAAACCCGTGCCCTTCGCGGCAAGGCTTTTGCCCCGCAGTCTTCGCCCGTATGGCCCTCGAACAAGGTCCATCTTTGGCGAAGCCCATGTGCTTCATGCCACGACTTTCGCCACATGGCTTTCGCCCATGTTGTCTCCTCATGGACACCTTCTCGGCCTTCGCCGCGTGCCTCCGGCTTGAGTCCTCGCCTGGTCCTTGGTTTCGGTAGGCCCGGCCGAAGGTCCTCATGGTATACCTCCAACAGGGATGATGAATAGTTGCTTTGTTAATGTTTCTCTAGTGCCTAGTTTACAGCTTGATATTCCTCTATGTTTGGATTAATTGGCTCTTATGAAACCATGATGAACCAGCTTGATATTCCTCTATATTTGGATTAATTGGCTCTTATGAAACCACCATGAACCTAAAACTTTGTGGGATGCAAATGTTGTAAGTAACTCTATAAGTTGTTCTGGGATATTTGATAGTAAGATAAGAGCCACTATAATATTGTTCTAAATGAGTATGATTATCGGAATTTTATCTATGAAAAACAATGAAACCTTTAATGTTCCTCAATATCAATAATTTCCTACTGAAGCCATGCATTATTTTCCATGATATATACTTAATAAGTTGCTTGGTTTGTGTTGAGTTTTGTCAAGTCTTGTTGACCCTTGTTGAGAGATTTAATATGCGTCCAAGATCAAGATCATGTACACAACATATATATGTGCTGCTTCTACACTAGAAGTATGCAAAAACATGCCTTTCATGTCCACAAATTAAATGTTCCATGTTTTAAAAAGTATGATCTCTCTCTAAATACGTTTTAGTAGAAGAGACATGGGCTATGAAAAAGTATAAAAAATAAATTAGGGACACATGAAGGTCCAAGTATAGAAAAAATGTGAGCGCATGAAGGCTCATGCTTGAAAAAATGTGCATTGATGAGGAATCATACACCAGATTGAGTGTTCTTTTTGAAAAATATTGCAAAACCTCTGATATGAAACTTGTGTGGGATGAGAAAACTAGCGCTCAAGTCAAGCTATTTTGTCTCTCAGTCGCCCAAGACCAAGGAAAACGCCATAGACCCCATGGGGGACTAAGGTAATATGGTTGACTTTTCAATATTGCTAACTTTTCCAATCAAGGAGCAATATGTTAGTTGTACACATGGTACTACTGAAATGTGAAGCATAGTAAAAACTCATGATCCACCGAGGCTATGTTTAAAATATTATGCTCAGGTCGAGCAAAGGTTAAGCTTGGGGGATCCTGTAGGTAAAAATATCACATTTTCATATACTCAAGATACTATTCAAAAGCCTTGGAATAAATGGAATAAGAATATCATGAGCAGATTTTATCAAATAACAAGTTCCACAAGTACTTGGAGTATTTTTCTGTAGAACACAAAAAAATGGAGAAGATGAGCCTATGGGCCCACCATAGGAGGCTCGGCCGACCACCCCTATGGGGCCCACTACCCCCTCAGTCCTCCCTAGAACCAAGAAACACACTTTCATGAAGTATGAACCGTTGGATTACACTTGTGTTATCTTTCAATGGCTCAGGATCAGCGCACATGGATTGGGGAGCCCACAACTACACAAGCCGATGTGACAAGGAGGCCCCACCTGCACTTACCCACCCAAGATGGGCCACGTGCACCCCGCCAGAGGGGGTGGCCCAAGCAGTTCAGTGGAGGGGGATTGGTCAACCCCTTCCACGCGGTTGCCCGAATCCCTAATGGCCTCCACCGACTTCCAACTTCTTATATGCAAACAAACACACTTTGGAAAGATCTCAACCATTGATATTAAGTTGGTTTGATCAAGTGGTAGACGTGTGTCACTGATGCGTGGGCTAGCCTCGACCTGCTCTCTGGGATGGAGAAAGCCGGACGGGGATGGCGCCATGGCCTCGGGCCCACATGATGGAGAAAGAGGGAGAGACGGAGAGGAACGGTGATGGAATGGTGGCGGAGAATAGAGGAGGGATTCGAGCTCGCTGGAGTTCATTTCACTGGTGGCGTCGACCCTTGGTGTTCGACGAGATATGCTGGATGGTGCTCGGGAGACCCATAGTTTAGTCGAGATCAAAGGTACAACTAAGAGAAACCAAAACATTCCGTACAAAAATCTACTCTTGAGGCAAACAAATATTAGCAAAATTTTACTGACAAACATCGTAATATTAGGTTAACACTACTAATAATGAAGGCGTGTTTAGATCAAGGGTGAAAATTTTTGCCGTGTCACATAGGATATACGGATATACATTTGAATCATTAAACATAGTCTAATAACAAAATAAATTACATAATCCACCTGTAAACTGCAAGATAAATTTATTAAGCATAATTAATCCGTCATTAGCAAATATTTACTATAGCACTACATTGTCAAATCATGGGACAATTAGGCTTAAAAAATTCGTCTCACAATTTACACGCAATCTATGTAATTAGTTATTATTTTTTATATTTAATACTTCATGCATTCCAAACATTTGATGTGACCCTTCATGCATGTGAACCGTTTATCCAATGTAGCGGCACACACTTTTGGCTCGTCGTTCTGAGCATTTATCGTGTAATATCTTTCGCTTTGTAACCCCGGAGTTTATCCGGGAGATGCTCTGTAATGATGCAACTTAATCTATAAAGTGTCGCCGTTCTCTTAAAAAAAAATATTCGATGTGACAGGGTAAAAATTGCGCCAGGGAATCTAAACAGGTCCGAAGATTACTATCACTAGGAAATCATGTCTTTTGCTGTAGGATACGCTAATGACTATTTTATTAACTAGGGAGGTAGCCCACACGTTCGTGTGGGCATGCATATAATAGTTTATCTCGAAAATAGGTCTTACAAAACTGAATGTTCATTGTCACTCCTTTCTGAAATCTTAGAGATTTTTTTAAAAATAAATGTATTTTTATTTATACCTTATTTAATTGATTAATGTATGGATGTGAATTAATAAAGATAGCAAAGTTCTTTAAAAATATTTATTTTATTCTGAATTTAGTGAGTGACTGATTTTAATTTGAAATTTTTTGTTTTATTATTTTTATTCTAAATTGTCATTTTTGGGATTTTAAATTGTATTTACGGCATGTTTGGTTGGAATGAGTTGGCGATGGGGAATGGGAGTTTATGATATCTGGGAGTTTAAGTCCGTAGTTTGATTGGAAGACTTGGGAATTCGAGGGGGTTCGGGATGGGGAATTAAGAGGTCCAATTCCCACCAATCTCTTACCTGGGGGAGACCTGTTAATTCGTGAGACTTGAAGGGAATTCAATGTGAAACCAAACAACGGATGGGGACTTAAAAATGTAACTCTCATGACCAATCCCACCATCAACTCCCTCGTTGAAACTCCCATTCATCTTCCCTTCTCTTGCCAAACAGGCCGTAAGGTTCTTCTTTTAATACTTATTTTATTATTCCAAATTTAAGATATTTATATATATTCTACATGGACTATTGTTATATTTTTATTACTAATTTGAATGAAAGTTTTATTTTTAGTGCTTCTTTTAAATTTCTTTCCTGAAATTTAATAGCGAAGTCCTTGTAGTAGATCTGCTATCGCTATTGACCTTGCACATCATCTCGCCAACATACTTGTCGGTGTGACTCTTTCGATGCATTAGCCATGATGTGATGGAGCTCGACATGGAGATGAAGCCGTGTTCTGGTCTTCGTCGAAGAAGTCAATGTCACCACTGTCATCGGTGTCCACCTTACTAATCATATCCTACAGCTTCGCCTCCATCGGGTTTTGGCTGTGGTGGAGCTCGGCGACGGAGATGAGACCGTCCTCTGGTCTATGTCAAAGACATGATCAACGCTTCCTTCAGCTCCTTCTCGGAGACCTCAGTCTTAATCTAATCATCCTGCACGCTATCAGGCTCAGGAACTCCCCTGGAAGTCAATGTTGCCGCTGATGTTGGCATCCACGTTGCTGATCGTGTCCAGCTCTGCCTCTGTGGGGTTATGGCCCAGAGTACGCATCACGGTTTCGATCTCTTTGCTGGTAGTAGAACCAAGACTGTGGACTCAAATATTTAAATTTAGTAATTGCTTTCAAAGTACAAATTTTGTTTTGTAATTTATTAGAGCGCCACATGTGGCTTAGGAGCGTTTATAGGATTTATATCTATCTTAAATATTTGATCTGATTATAAATAAAATAATGGTCCAAACAGATTCACAATTGAATATACAACTTAAAAAATATGGGAGATAATTTAAATGTTAATGGTTTGTTTGTTTGAGTTTATCCTAAAAAATCGGAAGGAAAAGGAGAGGGAGGGGATGGGAAGGCCCACTAGAACGGATACCATCATCTCAATCGGGCGGCAACCCCCATCTCAATCGAGCACGGCGTCCGTCACAGGCTAGAAGTCACTGATGTGAAAAGTTATCTCAATCGGGCAAACGGCCGTCACGGATGAACCTATCTCAATCGGGCCCTAATTAAAGCCCATCACCGATAGTTTTGACCGAGACGACATGTCAAACTATAACCCGTCACGGATGACCTATCTCAATCGGGCCTAAACTATAGCCCGTCACAGATGTCCCTTATCTGTGACGGGCATTAACTATAGCCCGTCACAGATGAGTCATCTCAATCGGGCCTCAGTTAATGCCCGTCACAGATGATCAAAGTTCTTTGGAGATCGGCTTCCGGAAGAGTAGTTGTAGCTTGCTGGTATGAGTATTCTATACAAACTATTCTTTCAATATTGCTTATTTTTTATTCCGAATTTCAGTTATTTTTAAATTGTATTTCTAATTGAACTCTTCTTTTTTTTTATAATTTTGAAATTTATTTTATTTTTATTCCAAAATTTAATTAATTTACTACTCAGTTCTTATATGTACTATTATTTATTGTGTTCTTTTGATTTTTTTTATTTTTAATTTCAGTTGTTTCAAAATTGTATTCCTACTTTAACTCTCTTTCTAATTTTCCTAATTTCGGATTTTATTTTAGTTTTAATTTCGAATTTTAATTAATTTACTACAGGGTTCTTATATGTACTATTATTTCAATATTTCTTATATTTAATTTCGAATTTAAGTTAATTTTAAATTCTATTTCTACTTGAACTTTTCTTTTCTTTTCTTTTTTCTAATTTCGGTTTTTTTATTTTTTTATTCTAAATTTTAATTAATCTCGTATTGCATTCTTGTATGGACTCTTCTTTCAATATTCCTTATTTTTTGTTTCGAATTTCAGTTACTTTTAAATTGTATTTCTACTTGGACTCTTCTTTTCTTTTTCTCCGATTAATATGGGAATTTCTAGCCTCCACAGTAAACGTGGTGCTTCCTTTCAAGGCTGTTTTAATAATATAACTAGTTGGGTGGCCCGCGCAATTGCGCGGCTAGCACCCAAACAAAATCATATATTTTTTAGTATGAATTTGCTTAAAATTTATTAAATAGCTATCTCATTGTCTTAAGAGTTTGAAAGACCAAACCTTATCATCTCCGTGTTTCTAACTATATATTTTTTAAAAGTCACACCAGTTGTTACCCCTTATGTCATCTTCTTCTTTATTTGCTTGCTCGATCTATCACTATTTCTATTTATTCTCCTTGGAACCTTTAAAAATTGGATCTTATAGTTTTTAGAGTTTATTATCACGCTGAGTTTCGTTTTTATAATTTCTAGACGTCCTGTCAAACGTTGCCATTATACTCCTCTATTGCCCATCCATTGTCTCTTCTCTTTATTGTCATAGAGATTTTAAAAAAGAACATAATTATCGTTTGGGTTCATTTTTACTTTCTAGAAGTCCCGCCAAACCGTCAGCGGCTTTGCCATTGTACTTCTCTACGGCTCGCCCGCTGTCTCCCTTCTTAATTGTCATTGAGATTTTAAAATCAAACATGATTATCATTGTTTTTTTTACTTTTTAGAAGCTCCGAACCTTTAAAATTGAACCTTGTAGTTTCCACAGTTTATTGTCTTGTTAGGTTCATCTTTTATAATTTTTAGAAGTCTCGTCAAACGATACCACTATGCTCCTCTACGGCCCGTCCGCCGCCTACTCTTTATGGTCATTATGATTCTAAAAGTCAAACATAACTATCGTTAGAATTCATTTTTTATTTTCTAGAAGTCCCCTCAACCGTCGGCGGCTCTGGAACTATACTCCTGTACACCCCGTCCGTTGTTTCTCCTTTTTATTGCCATTGAGATTTTATTGCCATTGATTATCAATGAGGGTTTTTTGCTTTCTAGAAGTCCCGGCAATCGTCTTGCTCGTTTGCTTCACGGCCTGCCTGTCATCCCTCCTTTTAATCATCATCAGGATTCTATTTGGTGTTTTATTAACAGTTTTTATATGTCGTATCAATCGCCACCACTCTACCCCTTTATAGGCATGTTACTTAATTTATCTCTTCATATGTTTTAGATGGTCTTTTCTTTCAATAGTCTTTATTTTAATCATAAATTTTAGTTATTTATAAATTGTATTCCTAATTGAAATCTTATTTTTCTTTTTCTAATTTCAGAATTTATTTTTTTTTCAAATTTTAATTAATATCGTATTGTGTTTTTTTAATATTTTTATTTTTTATTTTCAACTTTAGTTATTTCAAAATTGTATTCCTACTTGAACTCTCTTTTAATTTTTCTAATTTTGGATATTATTTTATTTTTTATTCTGAATTTTAATTAATCTCGTATTGGGTTCTTATATGGATTCTTCTTTTAATATTGCTAATTTTTAATTCCGAATTTCAGATAATTTTAAATTGTATTCCTACTTGAACTCTTCTTTTATTTTTTTTGCTAATTTCAGATTTTATTTTTATTTTTATTTCTAATTTTAATTTATCTCGTATTGGGTTCTTATAGGAACTCTTCTTTTAATATTCCTTATTTTTAATTCCGAATTTCAAATATTTTAAAATTATATTTCTACTTGAACTCTCCCTTTTTTTCTAATTTTGGATTTTATTTTATTTTTATTTTGAATTTTGATTAATCTCATATTGGGTTCTTATATGGAAACTTCTTTCAGTATAGTTTATTTTCAATTTCGAATTTCAGTTATTTTTAGATTGTACTTCTACTTAGACTCTCATTTTCTTTTTTTTCTTTTCTTTTTGCTAATTTCGGATTTTATCTTTATTTTATTTTGAATATTAATTAATCTCGTATTGGGTTATTATATGGACTTTTCTCTCAATATTCCTTATTTTTAATTCTGAATTTTAGTTATTTCGAAATTATATTCCTAGTTGGACTCTCATTTTCTTTTCTAATTCCGAATTTCAGCTATTTTTAAATTATATTTCTATTTGGACTCTTCTTTTCTTTTTCTCCGATTAATGTGGGAATTTCTAGCCCCCACAGCGAACGTGGCGCCTCCTTTTAAGGCTGTTTTAATAATATAACTAGCTAGGTGGCCCGCGCAATTGCGCGGCTAGCACCTAAACACAATTATAAATTTTTCGGTATAATTTTGCTTAAAATTTATTAAATAGCTATCTTGTTGTCGTAAGACTTTAAAAGACCAAATCTTATCATCTTCGTATTTCCAACTATATATTAAAATTTATTAAATAGCTATCTTATTGTCATAAGACTTTGAAAGACCAAATCTTATCATCTCCGTATTTCCAACTATATAGTTCTTAAAAGTCAGACCAGCTGCTACCTCTTACTTCTGTCATATCCTTCTTTATTTGCTTGCTCGATCTACCACTATTTCTATTCATTCTCCTTGAAACCTTTAAAAATTAGATCTTATAGTTTCGTTTTTATAATTTCTAGAAGTCTCGTCAAACGCTATCATTATGCGCTTCTACGGCCCGTCTACTGTCTTTTCTCTTTATTGTCATTGGAATTTTAAAAATCGAACATAATTACCGTTCGGGTTCATTTTTTTACTTTCTAGAAGTCCCACCAAACCGTCAGGGACTTTGCTATTGTACTCCTCTATGGCTCGTCCGCTGCCTCCCTTCTTTATTGTCATTGAGATTTTAAAATCGACCATGATTATCATTGTTTTTTTTACTTTTTAGAAGTTACGAACCTTAAAAATTGGTAGTTTTTAGAGCTTATTGTCTTATTGGGTTTCATTTTTTATAGTTTTTAGAAGTCCCATCAAACGATGCCACTATACTCCTCTAAGGCCCATCTGCCGCCTACTCTTTATTGTCATTGGGATTCTAAAAATCGAACAAAACTATCGTTAGAATTTACTTTTTATTTTCTAGAAGTCCCGCCAACCGTTGGCAGCTCTGTAACTATACTCATATACACCCCGTCCGCTGCTTCTACTTTTTATTGTCATTGAAAATTTAAAAATCGAATATGGTTATCAATGGGGTTTATTTTTTTTACTTTCTAGAAGTCCCGGCAACTGCCTTGCCTATTTGCTTCACGGCCTGCCTGTCGTCCCTCCTTTTAATCGTCATTAGGATTCGATTTGGTGTTTTATTAACAGTTTTTATATGCCGTATTAACTGCCACCACTCTACTCCTTTATAGGCATGCTACTTAATTTATCTCGTCAAATGTTTTAGATGGTCTTGTACATGCATAGATCATACTGGCGAAGATATTGTACCTTAAATTTTATTTGCCATGTCTTATAAAATACGAATATGCTCAGGCCAGGGCGACCGACGGGGGTGGAGCAGGATCGAGCGCTCCCCCCCTCCCCGTGCGCACGTTCTCCTGGCCCCACCACGTGTCTCAAAATAATATTTCACCTAGTGTACTCATAATATTTCACTATGTATAGATCTAATGTTGCAGTGAATTAAAATATTATTTTGCAACAAATCACCAACATATTTTGGAAACCCTCTATTAAGGAAAGTCGTTTCATTTTTTTGTTCTACTAAAAATGTTTCACCTAGTGTACTCACAATGTTTCACTACGTATAGATCTAATGCTGCAGTAAACGAAACTTCTTTTGCAACAAATCACCCACATATTTTGAAAATTCTCTATTAAGGGAATTCGTTTTTTTGTTCCACAAAAAATGTTCCACCAAGTGTACTCACAATGTTTCACTATGTATAGATCTAATGTTGCAGTGAACTAAAACATTCTTCCGCTATTTGCTAAAATATTGTTTTTATATAAGGTGAAATAACGCCCGATTTAATAATAAGCTAAAAAAATTTCGTCGGAATATATCCATGTGTGGTCTTGTTTTGAATATTTAATTGCAACGAATTTAATGGTGTAATCGGATTATGATTTGGATAAATAATTTAAGAGAAAAAATAGTTTAAAGTGGTTTTGCACGCATGCATGGCTCTGACGTTATGCTGACGTTAGCGTCCGATTTTTTCATGCTTGGATGGGGCGCCCGATCGGTAGTCTCGTCCTATAAAATAATGTATATCTACGTTGATTTCTTCGTAACATACTTGCTTTGCTTCTAGATCGATTGTGGGCTATCTCCGCCCAATGTCTCTGCTATCTTGGCGTGTGCATACGGCATGACATGCATGCAGTGTTCTCCCTCTTTACTATCAATGGCCATGTATGTATGGCACGTATATTTTCCAGCCACATATGAAACGTGGATCACTATAGTTCAATTTGCACTCTAATTACCATCTAAACATAGATTAATGTAATTTGTCTGATTACTGTCCATAAGACCATAGCATCCATACTCAGATAACCTGTCTGACTCCTAATCAATCAACATGTCCGACTTCTATTCATTCAACATGTCCGACTCCCATATTTCCTATTAGATCAAAGTTGCTTTCTATCTAGACTCAATATTGTCATGAATAATCTACACCACTAAAATCTAGTATAACTACGATCTAACGGTGTAAATATTTATCTTTTTATCCGATTAATGTGGGAATTTCTAACCACCACAGCGAATGTGGTGCCTTCTTTCAAGGCTGTTTTAATAATATAATAGATAGATAGATAGATAAATTAAAGGACTTGCTGCCTTTCAAACAGGCTGTTGCATATATTTTATGTTAAAATTATAGTTTTAGTTTGTTACAATTTCTGTAGTTACAAGAGAATAAAAAAACTCATTAGACAAAATCATAAACCCAGTAAAATTTGATCCGTACTCCCTTCGTCCCAAAAAAAAAGCTTATCCAGATTCATTTACTGGAAGGGGTTACATCTCCTCCTAGGTGGTTTTTTTTGGGACGGAGGGAGTAGGCAGAAAGTACATGCACATGGCTCCAGTCAAGGTCGTCGGTACGTTCATCGATCATATCAGTTCCGTT
Organism: Oryza sativa Japonica Group; assembly: GCF_034140825.1. Classification (NCBI taxonomy): domain Eukaryota; kingdom Viridiplantae; phylum Streptophyta; class Magnoliopsida; order Poales; family Poaceae; genus Oryza; species Oryza sativa. The sequence continues at coordinate 2,005,449 of NC_089044.1, forward strand.
TAAATGACTCTGCCGATTCAAGGCCTATGTCCAATGTGGATTCGGATCAGCTGCAGTTAAAATAGCGACTGCAACATAAGCAGTAGCAGCGCGCATTATTAGATGCAAACTGGACGGTATAGATCGCACGTAGCACTGTTCATAGCACTGTAGCAATAGATACTGTAGCACAAAGTACTGTTCACGTGATTGCTGTAGCAATAAATCTAAACCATTGATCAGAAAAACATATTAACTTACAGTTATAAGTCTAACTGCACCTAATCTGAATTCGTCCAATGCACAGCGCCAACAAACCATGGTTGGACGGTCTTCATTAATTATTCATGCGTTCAAGGCACTCACGATGTAGTACTAGGGCTGTTTCTATAGGAATCAAGGGACTCTATATTCAATTCAAAAGTGCCATGGTAACCACTAGTGAATTAATTTTGTTTTAGCTTTAGCTCTATGAACAGCTTTGCTCGTGGAACTGAAGTTGTTTTTATAAATGTTTGGTAAACAGCTTCTTAACATAGATAAATAAACAAGTAAACAGCTCGTTATATTTCTTTTCCCTTTTTTATTTTCTAATCTCTGCTTTCTTTATCCTTCCGCTCGCCATGAGCAACCGTGAGGCATTCACGTCCTGCTCCCAAGGAGAAGGCCCGACGTACGGCTGAGGCCTCCGGCTTCGTCTGTCCGTGTGCTGCCCAGGGTTTGAAATTTTGGTTCGAAATTTCGAAAATTTCGCAACCCCCACCGAAATGCTCATATCTCGTCCGAAACTTTTGGTTTTTTGTAATTTTTGTGAATTTGATTAAATTTTATTTAAAATCAGTCAAAATTTCAAAAAAAAATTGTACGAAAAAAATCCGAAATTTCTGAAATTTCGGTTCTTTCGCTCCCCTCCGAAATTTTGGTTCTTTCCGAAATTTGAAACCCTGGTGCTGCCACCCCAAGGTCCCACCCGCCACAAAGGTTCAGCGTTCAGGCGAGGCCTCCGACATCTCCACATCCTACCCAGAGCACTACTATATTGATTTGTAGGGACGCTCACAAGGGTTTGTAGGGACCGTTTGCCCAGCCGCCCCTATAAATCGATTTGTAGGGGTGGCTAGCTGAAAAACGAGCCGTTTCTACAAATCCATTTTCCAGAAATCATAAATTTGGGCTAAAAAATAGCAAAATTTTCTCTTTCAATCCCAGGAGGCCCCATCGGGCAGCCACACGCCCGCGCCGTCGCGGATGTCCAAATTTTGTCTATTGCAAGAAAATTAACAGGCCAAATAAAGGCCCAAATTTTCCATTGTAGTTGTTTTTCTTTACCAAAGACCTTTTAAATTGGTCCCGCTTTACTGAAAGCAAAGGTCAGTTCCAACTTACATGTACTACAATAGATCAGTTCCAACTTCAACCAGACACACAGCCTACGCAAAATAAATGGGAAAGCCCTGGACGCAGCCCGGCATTATAATTAACGCGGATATTCATATTTTACAGCGATACATTCACAGCATCCAGGGCAGGCATCTGTTGACGACGATGAGAAATTCAGAATGGCCTGACGTAGACACCGATGGCGCTGAGGTAGGAATCGCCGGTGCGGGCAAAGAAGCCGACGATGCTGCTGTTGTTCTTGATGGGAACGCTGAAGCGATCCCAGCCGGATGTGTCCACTATTCCAAAGGGTCCATGGCGTCCGCGGTTGGTGACGAACGTGAGGTTGGCTATGCTGTTGTGGCCGTAGTAGGATCCGTACTCCCCGTGAACTTCCGTCACGAACTCCGACGGGCCAAGATTTATCTGCGTGCGTGGCAGAGATGCATGGAGCTCGCATGGCTATCAACCAGACCTAGGTGGACACGGCGCAGATCGATAGAGAGATGGAGCTAGCTTAGCTTACCGTGATTTCCTGGCCGCCTCTGCCGCCCCAGGGTCCGGCGGTGTGGGGTAGCTTCTCGCGGTCCCTGTAGGAGAAGCTAAGGCAGTCGACAACCTCGCCATGTTTCACGGTGATGCTTTCCAGGCGCAGAGGAGCTACCGCGATGTCACAGTTCTCGGTCAACTGGGAGCCCCGGCCCATGCCCCATGGTCCAATCTTCACCACCGAGCTCTGCAAGAATCAACTCAAAGTAGAAGACAATGTTTACATATACTGCTCTATGTGTTGTTGAGATAGAGATGGAGATCGAGAGAGAGAAGTGATGACCATTCTTTTGCAGTACGCGGTGCGTAGTAATTTGGGCACAACTTGTTTCGAGATTGATGTGGTTACCAACTGATATATTTCCTGTATATATATGTGGCTCCATGATTGGCCTCCATGATTAATTAGGAGCAGTAGCGGAGCGTTATTTATGCAAGAGGATGGAGTAGCGCGCTGGCAAGCCTCCTTGGATGGGATGTTTTACCATACCCCCCACTTGGACGTGTAGTGGTGTAGCTCCTTGGATTACATCTGACCATTGATTGTTGGGGGTACTTTAGTCCTTCTCATCTTTATTTTGGTGGAAAGGAGAGGTGACTATTGATCGGTCGCCCGATCGAAATCTTTAAAAAACGAACGCGGACGTCAGCACCCGATTTACGTGTAAAACTACTTTAAACTGATTTTCCTCTTAAATTACTTATCCAAATCATGATCCGATTGCACCATTAAATTCGTTGCAATTAAATCTTCAAAACAAGGCCACCCATGGATATATTCCGAAAAATTTTAGCTTATTATTGAATTTTTTAAAAATGTTGCACGATGTTCCACCACGTATATCGGAATTGTTTCACTAAGTAGATCGAAAATGTTTCACTCGTTTAAATCGGGTATTGTTTCACCTTATATAAAAATAGTGTTTCAGCAAATAGCGAAAGAATGTTTTAGTTCACTGCAATACTTGATTATCCATACATAGTGAAAGATTATAAGTACATTAGGTAAAACATTTTTCAGTGGAAAAAAAATAAAACGAATTCCCTTAATAGGGGGTTTCCAAAATATGTGGGTTTTTTTGTTGCAATGAAGTATTTCAGTTCACTGCAACATTAGGTCTATACATAGTGAAATATTGTAAGTACACTAGGTGAAACAAAAAATAAAACGAATTCCCTTAATATAGGGTTTCCAAAATATGTGGGTTTTTTTTGTTGCAAAAGAATATATTTTAATTCACTGCAACATTAGATCTATAAAAAGTGAAACATCTATTATATTATTAACGGAATAGAAAAAGGAGGCTCAACGTTTACTCTCATGGCCTAGAAATTCTCACATTAATCGGAGAAAAAGAAAAAGTAAAGTCCATATAGAAATACAATTTAGAAATAGCTGAAATTCGGAATTAAAAAATAAGTAATATTAGAAGAGGAGACTAGAGTCCATAAAGAAATACAATTTAGAAATAGTTGAAATTCGGATTAAAAAAATAAAGAATATTAGAAGAGGAGACTAGAGTCCATATAGAAATACAATTAGGAAATAACTGAAATTTGAAATTAAAAATAAGGAATATTAGAAGTAGAGTATAGAGTCCATATAGAAATACAATTAAGAAAAAAAAGAAATTTGGAATTAAAAATAAGGAAAATTAGAAGTAGAGTATATAGAGTCCATGTAGATATACAATTAAGAAAAAAATATAAATTCGGAATTAAAAAATAAGGAATATTAGAAGTATAGTATAGAGTCCATATAGGAATTTAAAACTAACTAAAATTCAGAATAAACATAATAAAATAAAAAGTAGTGTTTAGAGTCCATATAAAAATACAATTTACAAATAACTAAAATTCGAAATTAAGAAAAATATGGGAAGAAGAGTTTAAAGCCAATATAGAAATACAATTTAGAAGTAACTGAAATTTGAAATTAAAATTTAAAGAATATTGAAAGATGAGTTTAGAGTCCATATAGAAATACAATTAGAAATAATAAAAATTCAAAATTAAAGAAAAGAAATATTAAAATACGAGTGTAAAGTCCATATAGGAATATATATAATTTACAAATAACTAAAATTTTATATTAAAAATAATTAATAACTAACACGTATATAAAATACTATATGAATATTACACATTAGTAATTTCGTAAAGTTATTACAAAATTTAAAATTATATTGTCATCTATTATATTATCTATTATATTATTAAAGGAATAGAAAAATGAGCCTCCACGTTCGCTCTCATGGTCTAGAAATTCTCATATTAATCGGAGAAAAATAAAAAACAGAGTCCATATAAAAATACAATTTAGAAATAGCTAAAATTCGGAATTAAAAAATAAGGAATATTAGAAGAGGATACTAGAGTCCATATAGAAATACAATTAGGAAATAATAGAAATTTGGAATTAAAAATAAGGAAAATTAGAAGTAGAGTATAGAGTCCATATAGAAATACAATTAAGAAAAAAAATAGAAATTCGGAATTAAAAAATAACGAATATTAGAAGTAGAGTATAGAGTCCATATAGGAATTTAAAACTAACTAAAATTCAGAATAAATATAATAAAATGAAAAGTAGTGTTTAGAGTCCGTATAAAAATACAATTTACAAATAACTAAAATTCGAAATTAAGAAAAACATGGGAAGAAGAGTTTAAAGTCAATATAGGAATACAATTTAGAAGTAACTGAAATTTGAAATTAAAAATTAAAGAATATTGAAAGATGAGTTTAGAGTCTACATAGAAATACAATTAGAAATAATAAAAATTCAGAATTAAAAAAAATAAATATTAAAAGACGAGTCTAGAGTCTATATAGGAATATATTAATTTACAAATAATTAAAATTTGATATAAAAATAATTAATAACTAATACGTATATGAAATACAATATGAATATTACACATTAGTAGTTTCGTAAAGTTATGGCAAAATTTAAAATTATGTTGTCATTGTAATATATTTTAATAATATAATGAGAAAACATATATGGTATTATATGAGAGAAAATATAATGATGCTAGCCGCGTAATCTGCGCGGGCCACCATACTAGTTGTAATATATTTTAATAATATAATGAGAAAACATATATGCTATTATGAGAGAAAATATAATGATGCTAGCCGCGCAATCTGCACGGGCCACCATGCTAGTTATAAGTATACCAGATGAAATATCTTTTGTGGAAAAAAGGAGAGAGGGGTGGGTGGGCCCAACAGGTGGACACGGGGCTGGCCTTCAACCTTCGCACGGCCGCGTCTCTGTTGCCGCCTTGCCGGGGGGAAGGTCCAGGACGACGGGGAACAGCCCAGGGGGCGGCGCGGCGCATCTCCGGCGGCTTCCTATCCTCGTTGTATTGCATTCGGAGTCGTCGCCCCCTTCGTCTTCCTCGAAGCCGACGTGCAGCGGCTGTTGCACGTCGCCGATGAAGTGGGCCAGGAATATCAGGCTCTCCGTCAGGTTGTCTGGTTTTGTTCATGTGGCCTGGGTGTGTGTTCAGAGATCATCAGATATGAGTGCCCTGCCTGCTGAATCAGAGACTAGTAGTATTTGGCAGTGTTGTTGTTGCAGAAAAGCTTACATGAACTCTTTGAATCGCCGCCATAGCTGTAGAGCTGGTCAGTGTAGTTGTTGATAGCCCCGACGATGCAACATCCCTTGCTGGTGACGAGAGTTATGGCAATCCCCTGAATAATTTGAGAGGCACAGGCAGATAATTCCATGATGAAGTGAATGAACTCATGTTTCAGAAATCGGACAAATGTTTATGCCTACTCATCCCTGCCACCGTCTGATCAGAGTGGCAGATTTCACCACGGAATACTGATTTACGCATGTACTGTTTTACCTTAAGTTCAGCTCTTCAAATTAGCAAACTTATCATTCCATTGAAGACCCAAACAACATATCCAGTAGTAGTTAGGAACTTAGGATTATCTCTGAACTAAACTAATAGTAATTAAGGCTGTGTTTAGCTGATGGCAAAGTTTGGATTTTGGTTGAAATTGGAGATGATATGACTAAAAAGTTGTCTGTGTATGACAGGTTGATGTGATGGAAAAGGACTGAAGTTTGGATCTAAACACAGCCTAACAAGAGGTTTGTGTGGCACATGTGACTCTATCAAACTGTCAGCGGCACATTCCTGGTCCAATTTGGATCCTCTGCAGTGGAGGAGAGAATGCAGAGGGAGCTACAGTTCTCTGCATTATGGTGTGTTGTTTGCTGTTGGATCCACATCCAACGGTCTAAAACAAATCGCCACAGCAGATCTAAACAGTAAATTGGAACAGTAATCGGGTAAACAGTAATCAGATTACTGGTTTACAAAGCACTTTGCTACAGCTGGAATACCATTCGTTTCATTGATTCACTGTAGCGGACTCAGAACACTGTAGCTACAGTCTTCTATTATGTTCTGTAGAGGACCTGGATCCTTCCTGGTCCCATAAGAACGTGCTAAAAAAGTTTACAGGATATTTCTTGAGATATTCAGAACGTGAAGACGCAGAGCACACACAATTCTTCTTATTATTATCAAGTCGTCAGATTCCTCTTGTTATTATGTCGTTTTTCTTTCTGAGTCTAAATTAAATGTGCATTACAGGCGAATATTATTCTGACAAAGGAAATGCTTTGCTAAAAAAGATGATTCTGATTCACTAGGTGTGCAATTATTTTGAGTAGAGATAGGTTCACTGGCTTGTTCCTTTTCATCTGATCTGGTTTTTGAAGTACCAAACAGTGTATCTTACTGGCCATTGTTTCCTTCAAAATCACAAGTAGTTTTTCCAGAAATCACATGACCAGTAGAGTCTGTCAGGGTATTTGAACTGTTATTGCTACCACCAATTAGGTGCAGATGATTCATACGAAGTACTCCAAGACGGAAGCAGCTGACTTCTATCAACTTTCACTTGAATCTGACTGAAGGATCTCATCATTTACTGTAGTTGGAGCAGATGAAAAGTTTGTAACATTAGTTTCTTCTACAGAGCTCTTTTCTCATTTGCGGTGACATGTATTTTCTATTAAAACGGATGGCAGGAGCTTTGGCCATTGATTTATTAATTAGGCTTAATAAATTCGTCTCACGAATTAGCCTCCATCTGTGTAATTAGTTTTGTAATTAGTCTACATTTAATATTTTAAATTACTATCCAAACATCCGATGTGACATGGACTAAAGTTTACACTGGTGGAGAAACCATTTTTGGTCGGTCGACCAAATTTCACAATAGTCCCAGTTTCATTAAAAACCGAGACTAAAAACGATTTTTAGTCCTGGTTAAAAAAATTTTGATCTACACCAACAGGGACTAAAGATGATTTTTAGTCCCGGTTCATCCCCTGTCAGATAATGTCAGGGGGTCGAGGATCTTTAGTCCCGGTTGATACTACCAACCGGGACTAAAGATTACCACTTTAGTCCCGGTTGGTGATGATCTTTACTCCCGATTGGTAATACCAACCGGGACTAAAGATCGATCTTTAGTCCCGGTTGGAGTTATCAATCGGGAGTAAATATTTCTCTCCCACATCCGATCGGTGAAGTCCTAGACAGATATTTAGATAAGATTAGAACATCCCCTCTCTTCCTCTTCTCAGATCCAATCCTCTTCCTCCTCCCCTCCCCTCTCTTCCTCCCCTCCTCCCCTTCCTCTTCTCCTCCCCTCTCCTTCCTCCTCCTCCCCTCTACTCCGTCTTCCATCAGCCCGCCGGCGGCGGCACGGCCGCGAAGGGGGAGGCGGCGGCGGGCAGGAGGCCGGCGGCGGCGCAGCCGCGCGCAGGGAGGCGGGCGCGGGGAGGCGGGCGGCGCGGCCGCGTGCGTGGAGGCGGGCGGCGGCGTGGCCGCGCGCGGGCAGGCGGGCGGCGGGCGGCGGCGGCGGGCAGGCGGGCGGCGGCGACCGGGCGGCGGCTTGCTTGTTTTTGTTTTTTTTTTATAATTTGTGTTTCACTGGATGTATAATTTTTTAGATTTTGTGATTCATTGCATCGCATGGATCTAAGATGTATAATTTATATACTCTGTGATGTATTTAATTTGTGTGTAGTTTTTTAGGATTTGTGATGTATTTGATATGTGTTTAGGATTTGTGATGTATTTGATTTGTGTGTATAAGTAAGTTAATATTTGGGATGTTGATTTGGGGATGTGCATCCCATTCGATTCGGGAGAAAATACATAGATTAACACTAGCCATTAGCAAATCAACAACAAAATAAAATAAAATAAAAAGATCTTGAGAAACTGTTGCGAACTGTCGCTTCCCCTCACCAACCGGGACTAAAGATTCCTCCTCTTTACTCCCGGTTGGTGTTACTAACCGGTACTAAAGATCGATCTTTAGTCCCGGTTCTTAGCGATCTTTAGTCCCAGATTCGTAGTCCCGGTTAGAAAACCGGGATTACAAAGGGTTATAAACCGGGAGTAAAGAGCATTTCTCCACCAGTGTTAGTCGTGGATTCAATCAACCCCAGTCAACAGTAGCCATTGAATTGGCAGTCATTTGAACGAGCTGATATTATCGATGAACGTACCGACGACCTTGACTCGAACCAAGTGCATGTACTTTGTGTCTACATATACAGATCAAATTTTATAAGGTTTGTGATTTTATCTAATGGGTTTTTTATTCCTAGATCTAAAAAGTTATAAATTATACTAAATCTAGTAGTGCATCGTGAGTGTCCTGAGCGCACGGATAACGAGAGCCGTCCGGCCATGGGTTGTTGGCGTCGCGCATTGGACATTTCAGGGTGTGTTTAGCTGGCGAAAAGAAAATTTTTATGCGTTATATTGGACGTTTGACCGGATGTCGGAAGGAGTTTTTGACACGAATGAAAAAATTAATTTTATAACTCGTCTGAAAACCACGAAACGAATTTATTAAGCCTGATTAATCTATCATTAGCACGTAAGAGTTATTATGGCACTTATAGCTAATCATGGACTAATTAGGCTTATAAGATTTGTCCGTGAGTTCCATACATACTGTGTAATTAGTTTTTTTAATCTATATTTAATGCTTCATACATATATCCAAAGATTCAATATGATATTTTTGGGTAAAATTTTTTTTTGGAACTCCTTATACTTGTCATTGAATTGGCAGTCATTTAAAGAGGGAACTGATATGATAGATGAACGTTACCGACGACCTTGACTTGAGCCATAAGCACATGCTGCCTACATTCACACCGCATGCATGTGCCCACCAGTGGACCCACTCGCTTTGTCGGCACTCCGACTACGAATACGACAATCGAGTATCGACTACGGAGTACTGTATGTCAGTCATTGGCATCCAGGTCAGTCATTGGGCGGGGCGTACCATGTGGCACGCTGGGGTTGTTTGGATGGACGTAAAAAATTTTTGCCCCTGTCACTTCTGCGCATTGTCAGTCACACACGTGAGTACTCCTACTCCATCTGTCTCTACCGGCGTCAATCAATCGGAAACAGCGGTGACAGATGCAGCTGCGACCGGGGAGGTAGATGGGTCTTAATTATCACGCATTTATGCAAACTGCTCCTGCGCGACCACATACACGGCTTCAAAGCGGTATACGCGTTAAGCGTATTCCATCCGTTACGAAATATAGCTATTTCTTGCACAATATCTATCTATCTATTATATTATTAAAAGAATAGAAAAAGGAGCCTCCACGTTCGCTCTCATGGTCTAGAAATTCTCACATTAATCGAAGAAAAAGAAAAAAAACAAAGTCCATATAGAAATATAATTTAGAAATATATGAAATTCGGAATTAAGAATTAAAAAATAAAGAATAGTAGAAGAGGAGACTAGAGTCCATATAGAAATACAATTTAGAAATAACTAAAATTCGGAATTAAAAAATAAGAAATATTAGAAGAGTAGACTAGAGTTCATACAGAAATACAATTAGGAAATAACTAAAATTCGGAAATAAAAATAAGGAATATTAGAAGTAGAGTATAGATTCCATATAGAAATTCAATTAGGAAATAACTGAAATTTGGAATTAAAAATAAGGAATATTAGAAGTAGAGTATAGAGTCCATATAGAAATACAATTAGGAAATAACTAAAATTCGAAATACAATTAGGAAATAACTGAAATTCGGAATTAAAAATAAGGAATATTAGAAGTAGAGTATAGAGTTCATATAGAAACACAATTAAAAAAAATAGAAATTCGGAATTAAAAAATAAGGAATATTAGAAGTAGAGTATAGAGTTCATATAGGAATTTAAAACTAATTAAAATTTGGAATAAACATAATAAAATTAAAAGTAGAGTTTAGAGTCCATATAAAAATACAATTTACAAATAACTAAAATTCGAAATTAAGAAAAATATGGGGAAAAGAGTTTAAAGTCGATATAGGAATACAATCAAGAAGTAACTGAAATTCGAAATTAAAAATTAAAGAATATTGAAAGATGAGTTTAGAGTCCAAATAGAAATACAATTAGAAATAATAAAAATTCAGAAATAAAAATAAATATATTGGAAGAAGAACATAGAGTCTATATAGAAATACAATTTACAGGAAATTCGGAATTAAAAAAAAAGAAATATTAAAAGACGAGTCTAGAGTCCATATAGGAATATATATAATTTACAAATAACTAAAATTTGATATTAAAAATAATTAATAATTAACACGTATATAAAATACAATATGAATATTATACATTAGTAGTTTTGTAAAGTTGTTGCAAAATTTAAAATTATGTTATCATTTTAATATATTGGAATAATATAATGAGAAAACATAGATGTATTATATGAGAGAAAATATAATGATGCTAGCTGCGCAATCTGCGTGGGCCACCATGCTAGTTATATTATTAAAACAGCTTTGAAAAGAGGCACCATGTTCACTGTAGGGGCTAGAAATTCTCACATTAATCGGAGAAAAAGAAAAAAAAGAAAAGGAGAGTCCATGTAGAAATACAATTTAAAAATAGCTGAAATTCGGAATTAAAAATAAGGAATATTGAGAGAAGTTTCCATATAAGAACCCAATACGAGATTAATCAAAATTCGAAATAAAAATAAAATAAAATCAAAAATTAGAAAAGGAAAGGAGATTCTAGGTAGAAATACAATTTAAAAATACTTAAATTCGGAATTAAAAATAATGAATATTAAAATAAGAGTCCATATAAGAACCCAATACGAGATTAATTAAAATTTGAAATATAAATAAAAATAAATCTGAAATTACAAAAAGAAAATAAAATAAGAGTTAAAGCAGGATTATAATTTAAAATTAGATGAAATTCGGAATTAAAAATAAGCAATATTGAAAGAAGAATCCATATAAGAACCCAATACGAGATTAATTAAAATTTAGAATAAAAAATAAAATAATATCCAAAATTAGAAAAATTAAAAGATAGTTCAAGTAGGAATACAATTTTGAAACAACTGAAATTGAAAATAAAAAATAAAAATATTAAAAGAACACAATACGGTATTAAATAATTTTTTTTAAAAAAATAAATTCTGAAATTAGAAAAAGAAAAATAAAATTTCAATTAGGAATACAATTTATAAATAACTAAAATTTGTGATAAAAATAAAAACTATAGAAAGAAAAGACCATCTAAAACACATGACGAGATAAATTAAGTACCAGGCCTATAAAGGAGTAGAGTGGTGGCGGTTGATACGACATATAAAAATTGTTAATAAAACACCAAATAGAATACTAATTGACACCAAGTAAGGCGGTTGCCAGGACTTCTAAAAGTAAAAGAAATAAACTCCATTGATAATCATTTCGATTTTTAAAATCTCAATGACAATAAAAAGGAGAAGCAGCGTGCAAGGTGTATAAGAGTATAGTTGCAGAGGCACCGACGGTTGACGAGACTTCTAGAAAATAAAAAATGAATTCTAACGATAGTTATGTGTAGGATCAAATCACAAGAACTAAGCCAACCAGATGGGGGGTGAATGGTTGGTATACCCAAAAACCGAAAACTTTTAGCGGAAATAAAAGTTACCCTCGAAATCGATGGATCGCGGTCTAACCAAAGTAGTTGCGCCGGTCTGATCGCCTAATGAACATCGGTCTGACCGATGTAGATCGATCGGTCGAACCGCCGAGAAAGCCTGCCGCCGACTCCTGTCACCGCCGGTCTGACCGCCGTGTACCCGCCGGTCTGACCGTCGGTGCGCCGCCGGTTAGACCGCCGAAACCCGGTGAAACACAAATCGAAGAACTCTTAAAGTGGATGACGACTTTATTTATTCTCTCTGTGTTTACAAAGTGCACCAACAGCACTCCTTACAAAAATTTCGACTAAACTCGAAACCCTAACTCAAAACTTCAACTCAATTGCTCTCTAAAGCGATACCGGGAAGCCTCACGCTCCCCCTCTATTTATACATGAGGTAGGCAGCCTAAAGCCACGAACCAAACTTATACTAGGAGTCCTAAACACCTTAGGAAACCCTCTAGTACAAGAAAGAAACTTTACATAACCAGTCGTACCAAATTTGGACTCCTTCCAAATTCGACTCCGCATCCCATACGCACACAATAACTCCATCGTATGCCATATGGAATCTCCATCAACCACGTGCATCAACTCTAGCCTAAGTATCCCGCATGATCTCTAACCACCACGGACGTCGTCTTATCCCCAAGCCGACTCCCGGTCCATCACCGCAAATACTCTCCCGAGACATCGAGTCACCTACACATGGAACAAACAAAGAAACCATATTCCGAGACCAAGCTATCTCCAACTAGACTCATTAGCAACAAACAATAGTATTACATACGTATAGTATCCATCTAGAAGTCATAATCATGGAATAAACTCGGATATCCAAATAAACAACCCGAAACCGAAACCGACACAGTGTCCGCCGGTTAGACCGCGGGCTGCGCCGGTCTGACCGCGCATTACACCCCGGTCTGACCGGCAGCACAAGCCCGGTCTGACCGGTCCACATAAAATCACAGCAGTACCTGTATATTCACATGTGAAATCCAATCATCTCCAAAACCACTTCGTGAATAAATTCCAAATAACAAAACCAATAATCTCCAATGCCCAATTGTTCATCATAGAATAATAATCAAAAACACCTTTGATTTTACATTATGTTCAATTTTTAGAATCACAATGACAATAAAGAGTAGGCGGCGGACGGGCTGTAGAGGGGCATAGTGGCATCATTTGATAGGACTTCTGAAAATTATAGAAAATGAAACTAAAAGAGTCTATTTTTTAAAGGTTCGTAACTTCTAAAAAGTAAAAAAAAAACCAATTTTAATCATGTTCGATTTTAAAATCTCAATGACAACAAAGAAGGGAGGCAGCGGGCGAGCCGTAGAGTAGTGTAATGGCAAAGCCGCTGATAGTTTGATGGGACTTCTAGAAAATAATGATGGTTCATTTTCTACGTACATCCCTTAATAATATATAAATAATAGATAGATGGGATTTATTTAGGTCCTCATTTGGAGGAAGCAAATGGATCGGAGCGCATAAACTCGTTTCAATCATGAAGTGATGGTGCAAACGCAGCATGTATGTATATATCTCCGACGCCGAGCGACACGCCGCCCTCGCCGTCCAGTGGCAGCTCCCCGACAACGCCGGGTGGAGGTGGAGGCTACACGCCGACACCGAGCGACACGCCGCCCTCGCCGTCCAGTGGCAGCTCTCCCACTACACCGGGTGGATGCTCCACTCCCACGCCGTGCGGCATGCCGCCCGCGCCGTCGAGTGGCACCTCTCCGACCACACCGGGTGGAAGCTACTACCCGCCCACGCCGTCCATTGGCGACGTGCCACCCTCGCCGTCCAGCGACACCTCTCCGACCACACCGGGCGGAGGCTCCCGTCCACGCCATGCGACACGCCGCCCTTGCCGTCCAGTGGCACGTCCCCGACCACGCCAGGTGGAGGCTACTACCCGCCCACGCCATCCGTCGGCGACGTGCCTCCCTCGCCGGCCAGTGGCACCTCCCCATCCACGCCAGGTAGTGGAGGCTACTCTCCGTCCACGCCATGCAGTGCGCCGCCGTTGCCTTCAAGTGGAACCTCCCCAACCACGCCGGGTGGAGGCTATTCTCCTTCCACGCCGTGCAATGCGCCGCCCTCCCCTTCAAGTGACACCTCCCCGACGACACCTGGTGGCGGCAACTACCCGCCCGCGCCCACCATTGGCAACGTCCCGCCATCGCCATCCAGCGGCACCTCCCCGAGCACACCGGGTGGTGGCTGCTCATCCTCACCCACGCCATGCGACGCGCCGCCCTCGCCATCCAGTGACACTTCCCCGACAACACCGGGTGGAGGGTACTACCCGCCCAAGCCGTCCATCGGCACCTCGCCATCCACACCGGGCACCGGCGGAGGCTACTACCCTCCCTTAATTATGTACCCAAACGATAATTATGTTTGATTTTTAAAATCTCAATAACAATAAAGAGAAGAGACAGTGGATGGGCCGTAGAGAAGTATAATGGCAATATTTGACGGGACATCTAGAAATTATAAAAACAAAACCCAACGTGACAATAAACTCTAAAATCTATGAAAAGACGAATGGATATAAATAGTGGTAGATTGAGCAAGCAAATAAAGAAGCAGATGACATAAGAAGTAGCAAATGGTGTGACTTTTAAAAACTATATAATTAGAAACATGATGATGATAAGGTTTGATCTTTCAAAGTCTTAAGACAATGAGATAGCTATTTAATAAACTTTAAGTGAAATCATACTTAAAAAATATATGATTTTGTTTGGGTGCTAGCCGCGTAATTGTGCGGGCCACCCAGCTAGTTTTATCTTAAAATAAAGCTATTTTTCTATCTACCTCCTGCTCTCAACCATCACAACCATTCTTCTTCACCTAGGCCTTGTTTAGATTTTAACTTTTTTCTTCAAACTTTCAACATTTCCTTCACATCGAACTTTCCTACACAAACAAACTTTCAACATTTCCTTCACATCGAACTTTCCTACACAAACAAACTTTCAACTTTTTTGTCACATCGTTTCAATTTCTTCATACTTCCAATTTTGGCGTGAAACTAAACACATCCATACTTTCTCTTTTCAACCAATCACACACTGCACCCGATCATTCTCACATATCCTATCTTACTATAAAGTTATCCCCCACTAACTCCTTAAGCTTAACATGCAAAGGTGTCATATCATCATCCACTAACAAGATGCCACATCATCATCCACTAACAATCATCACATTTAAACATCATGCAAACATGCTATATCTTTATAGTTTTTATAATTTAAGAGCTTTTCAAATACAGACATGTTAAATTATCATCCAACATAATTCATATAATGTTTCAATGTATATCCTTATTATGTTTTATGATATCCTATATACTTATATAGTTCATACTCACTTAGTTAGTGCTTAAATGATTAATCTATGGTCCAAATTATCTTTCTCCTTTTTTCCTCTAATTAAGTCATATCACATCAATTGTTTTTAGCCTTTAGACGATTAATCTACGGTCCAAACTATCTCCCTACTTTTCTTCTTCCATAAAGTCATACCACCTTGCTTTTTACGTTTGAATCACCATTCTACATGCTATTTAAATTTAAATTATCATAAACCACATTAATTTACTTAATCTGATGTTATCTAGCTATCTTACACGTTATTTTTTTATTGTTATCGTACTAAATTCCCGCAGCAATGCGAGGGGCTTCACCTAGTTTTCTTAATACCCGTGCCAACCTAAAAAATGCTACATTTTGGGACGGATGAAGTATACAGATGGTATAGTTAAATGGGGTTGTTTTACTTCCTATGATGAACCTCGGACCTTAAATGAAGCTTTCACCGACAAAAATTGGAAAGAAGCTATGGATGCAGAATATCTAGCTCTCATGAAAAATAAATAAGATGTGGCATTTAGTCCCGCCACGACAGGGAAGAAATATTATTGATTTGTAAATGGGTGTATAAAGTCAAGAGGAAAGCAGATGGGAGTTTGGATAGATACAAGGCTAGACTTGTTGCAAAGGGCTTCAATCAAAGGTACGGCATAGATTATGAAGACACTTTTAGTCTAGTTGTCAAAGCTGCTACTATTAGAACTGTCTTGTCTATTGCTGTATCTAGAGGTTGGAGCCTACATCAATTAGATGTGCAAAATGCTTTCCTTCATGGAGTTCTAGAGGAAGAAGTATATATGAGGCAACCACCAGGTTATGGTGATGCTATATCTCCTGATTATGTGTGTAAACTTGAGAAGGCATTATATGATCTTAAATAAGCTCCTAGAGCATGGTACTCAAGGTTAAGTGGAAAATTGCATGAATTAGGTTTTAAGTCATCAAAGGCAGATACTTCCTTGTTTCTTTACAATAAAGGGAGTGTCAAAATTTATTTGTTTATCTATGTTGATGATATAATTGTACCATTTGTCACTTTGCTGACTTCAATCCCTAGAAAATAATGCAAGTCTCCCAAATCTTTGAGTGCAAAGTCCTTAGTAAGATCCTGTAACAAGGCAAAAGTTCCACTAGGCACACAACTGACTACAATTATATCATCAACATAGATAAACAAATAAATTATGACACTCCCTTTATTGTAAAGAAACAAGGAAGTATCTGCCTTTGATGACTTAAAACCTAATTCATGCAATTTTCCACTTAACCTTGAGTACCATGCTCTAGGAGCTTATTTAAGATCATATAATGCCTTCTCAAGTTTACACACATAATCAGGAGATATAGCATCACCATAACCTGGTGGTTGCCTCATATATACTTCTTCCTCTAGAACTCCATGAAGGAAAGCATTTTGCACATCTAATTGATGTAGGCTCCAACCTCTAAATACAGCAATAGACAAGACAGTTCTAATAGTAGCAGCTTTGACAACTAGACTAAAAGTGTCTTCATAATCTATGCCGTACGTAAAAAGCAAGGTGGTATGACTTTATGGAAGAAGAAAAGTAGGGAGATAGTTTGGACCGTAGATTAATCGTCTAAAGGCTAAAAACAATTGATGTGATATGACTTAATTAGAGGAAAAAAGGAGAAAGATAATTTGGACCATAGATTAATCATTTAAGCACTAACTAAGTGAGTATGAACTATATAAGTATATAGGATATCATAAAACATAATAAGGATATACATTGAAACATTATATGAATTATGTTGGATGATAATTTAACATGTCTGTATTTGAAAAGCTCTTAAATTATAAAAACTATAAAGATATAGCATGTTTGCATGATGTTTAAATGTGATGATTGTTAGTGGATGATGATGTGGCATCTTGTTAGTGGATGATGATATGACACCTTTGCATGTTAAGCTTAAGGAGTTAGTGGGGGATAACTTTATAGTAAGATAGGATATGTGAGAATGATCGGGTGCAGTGTGTGATTGGTTGAAAAGAGAAAGTATGGATGTGTTTAGTTTCACGCCAAAATTGGAAGTATGAAGAAATTGAAACGATGTGACAAAAAAGTTGAAAGTTTATTTGTGTAGGAAAGTTCGATGTGAAGGAAATGTTGAAAGTTTGTTTGTGTAGGAAAGTTCGATGTGAAGGAAATGTTGAAAGTTTGAAGAAAAAAGTTAAAATCTAAACAAGGCCTAGGTGAAGAAGAATGGTTGTGATGGTTGAGAGCAGGAGGTAGATAGAGAAATAGCTTTATTTTAAGATAAAACTAGCTGGGTGGCCCGCGCAATTACGCGGCTAGCACCCAAACAAAATCATATATTTTTTTAAGTATGATTTCACTTAAAGTTTATTAAATAGCTATCTCATTCTCTTAAGACTTTGAAAGATCAAACCTTATCATCCTCGTGTTTCTAATTATATAGTTTTTAAAAGTCACACCAATTGCTACTTCTTATGTCATCTGCTTCTTTATTTGCTTGCTCAATCTACCACTATTTATATCCATTCGTCTTTTCATAGATTTTAGAGTTTATTGTCACGTTGGGTTTTGTTTTTATAATTTCTAGATGTCCCGTCAAATATTGCCATTATACTTCTCTACGGCCCATCCACTGTCTCTTCTCTTTATTGTTATTGAGATTTTAAAAATCAAACATAATTATCGTTTGGGTTCATTTTTACTTTTCTAGAAGTCCCGTCAAACTATCAGCGGCTTTGCCATTGTACTACTCTATGGCTCGCCCGCTGCCTCCCTTCTTTGTTGTCATTGAGATTTTAAAATCGAACATGATTAAAATTGGTTTTTTTTTTTACTTTTTAGAAGTTACGAACCTTTAAAAAATAGACTCTTGTAGTTTCATTTTCTATAATTTTCAGAAGTCCCATCAAATGATGCCACTATGCCCCTTTACAGCCCATCCGCCGCCTACTCTTTATTGTCATTGTGATTCTAAAAATTGAACATAATGTAAAATCAAAGGTGTTTTTGATTATTATTCTATGATGAACAATTTGGCATTGGAGATTATTGGTTTTGTTATTTGGAATTTATTCACGAAGTGGTTTTGGAGATGATTGGATTTCACATGTGAATATACAGGTACTGCTGTGATTTTATGTGGACCGGTCAGACCGGGCTTGTGCTGCCGGTCAGACCGGGGTATAATGCGCGGTCAGATCGGCGCAGCCCGCGGTCTGACCGGCCGACACTGTGTCGGTTTCGGTTTCGGGTTGTTTATTTGGATATCCGAGTTTATTCCATGATTATGACTTCTAGATGGATAGTATACGTATGTAATACTATTGTTTGTTGCTAATGAGTCAAGTTGGAGATAGTTATTCTATACCCCGCCTCCCTCCAACCCACCTCCTCTCCCTCCAAGGGGCAAAACCCACCCTCCCACCTCAGTCAAAGGTCACCCACCTCGGTCAAACTAGCCTGTGGCTTTCCCCACCACCTCCACTCTTCTCAACTCTCGTCACAGAACAGCGTAGTAACGTGATGTTCATCGTGCAGTAACACCATGTCTTACTTACAGTAACGATATTGAAATATCGTCATAATATAGTCATGATGGGTCTACTTTTGATAAACATTTTTTTTCTAACATCATAGTGCAAACGGTTTTTAAAAGTAGTGCATGATGTGAGAGATATTACCCTTCATAGATTGGTCTTTTTAAAATTTAACTCTCCACAAGCAGTAATACTATAACATAACTATCAGTACTGTCTGCTATGTGTTACTGCAATCACATCATATCTTTAATATATCTTGTAGTAACGAGTATAAGTTGCACAATAACATAGTGTATTACTGCAATTACTTGATATCGTTACTACAACGATATATATAGTAAGAAAAAAAGTGCAGTAACATAGAGAGAGGGGATTTGGCTCACTAAAAAGTGCAGTAACACGGAGAGAGGGGAATTGGCTCACTTTACTCGTGAGGCAAGGGTAGAGCGAACCTTCAAAGATTGGTCTTTTGAAATTTAACTCTCCACAAGTAATAATACTATATCATAAGTGTTACTACTGCCTGGTGTACGTTACTACAATCCCATCATGATGTTACTGTGAAAGTGTGGTAAATACTATAAGTTTTGCAGTAACAAAGCGTCTTACTGCAATTCTTGAATAGTTTTACTACACAAACTTTGTGGTAACGTGTACCTACCATGCAGTAACACTTACACTTTTGTGCAGTAACAAATATATGGTTAGCATGTATACTTTTAACACATACATTTTTGTTTCAATTCCTAGTTTACTATAATTTCACCATGATATTATTATCAAAAGTACAGTAACGTCCTATATGTTTTGCAGTAACATATACTTTCACAGTAAACAAAAATTCGAATAGAGGGCGCGTCGGGAGGGTGAGGGGAGAGAGGTAAACTATCAAGTAAATCTCTATGGAATCGTTAAGCAGATGTAACATTAATCTTGTGAAAATTATGTAGTAACAATAGTTCTTACACGACGTAACAACCTGTGTGTTTTGCAGTAACCAAGCATGTTACTATAATTCCGTGATGACTTTACTACAAAAATGTAACAGAATTGATTTGCATCTTCGACAGTGCTAGAATAAATCTACCATAGGTTATTCTTGGTCAATCCCCTATGCGGACACAACGCTCACCTAGTTAAAATTGTGTAGTAACACTAGTGCTAGAGAGTAGTAACGGCCTATGTGTTTTCCAGTAACCGAGCGTGTTACTACAGTTCTATAGTGATGTTACTATCACGGTTCTAGAATTAATATATCATATTTTTGGCTTGAATAATATAAACGATAGGTGATATCAGTAGCATGGTTTATTAGTTCATTTTAATGAAGCTTAAAAAAATAAGCGTTAACTTTTAAACAGAAATCTCTACTGGATCAAGTGGTTAGAGTTGCATACTATGGAATACAAGGTCCTGAGTTGAACCAGAACTTCTCTTTGTTTCTATTTTATTTTTGGGCGCTTTTTCTGGAGGAGAGAATTATTATTTTTTGGCGCTTTTTCTAGAGGAGAGGTGGTGTCCGGTTTTCTTGGGAGGGGGAGGGCCAGCTGCCAGTTTTTTTTTTGGGAGAGGAGGCCGGCGGTTTTTTGGGAGAGAGAAGCCTTTCGGTTTTCCTTAGAGGAAGAGATCGGCGCGAAGGGGTTGGAGGAGGGCTGACCGCCGGTTTTTGGGAGATGAGGCCGGCGATTTTCTCTTTTTGAGGGAGGGATCGCGACTCGCGAGAGGGCGGGTCGTGGGGACGCGAGCAGGAGAGGGTGCGCGCTTGCGCGGGGCGGGTGGGAGGGGGAGGGGTACAAAATAGTACAGAAGCAGAATACAAGCCTTTAGCGAATGTGACAGCAAAAATTATGTGGATTCAAACTTTGTTGCTGGAACTTGGTGTTGATGCACCTAAGGCGGCGAGGATTTGGTGCGATAATATTGGAGCTAAGTATTTGTCTGCTAATACTGTATTTCATACTCGTACTAAACATATTTAAGTTGACTATCATTTTGTTTGAGAACGAGTATCTCGAAAATTACTTGAGATAGAATATATTTCTTCCATGGATCAGGTTGCAGATGGATTTACTAGGCCATTGGCTGTAAAACAATTTGAAGACGTTAGAGTCAATCTTAACATTAGAAGTTTAGATCGAGGGGGAGTGTTAGAATATATTAATTAATGTATCTATGATTATGCGTGTTTGTTAAGTAGACCCGGTAGTTTAGAAGATAAGCTGTTAGCTGTTATCCATGTACTAAATAGGATCCGGGTTATCCTATACAGCATATATATATATATATATATATATATATATATATATATATATATATATATATATATATATATGTATGTATGTATGTATGTATGTATGTATGTATGTATGTATGTATGTATGTATGTATGTATGTATGTATTTTTTGGGTACCGATTAGTGTACCACAATTAACACGAAACCGTCGCACCGTTCGACGTTACTCCAGATTAGTTTTATTTTCAGCGGCCACCGCCTACATCACACCTACCATAGTCTAGCTAGACTCTGACTTGAGGTGTTTGTGTGTGAGAGTCATGGAGGCCGCCGGCGCCGGGGAAGCCGTGGCCATGACAGCAGCAGCCACGGGTGCTTTGGGTCCTGTCATCGAGAAGCTCGGCGATTTGCTTCGCAATGAGCACATGGCTGCTCTGGAGGGAAGCCGCGGAGACATTGAGTTCATCAAATCTGAACTCGAGCCGCTGCGCTCCCTCCTCCTGAGGATATGGGATAAGGAGGATCGTCTTGACGCGGCGTGCAAGGAGTGGATGGCGGAGGCGAGGATGCTGTCCTACGACATGGAGGACGCCATCGACGGCTTCAGGTTCATGCTTGCTGTGGAGGCTGCTGCTGCGACGAGCCCTTTCGAGGGAATGAGAAATCAGGTGCAGGAGCTGGTAAACCGTTGCTGCGAGAAGCAGTGGATTACAGAGGCCATCATCGACGCAGACGCCCCTGCGGCTTTGTCCTCGTCTCCTTCCCTGCCCCGCAAGAATGCGTCGGAGCTCGTGGAGGTGGACGAGAAGAAAGCGGAGCTCATCAAGTTGCTCAAGCACAAAGAGAGAGTGTGCATACATGGCTCTGCTGGGATGGGCAAGACCACTCTTGCTGGCCTCGCGTACCAAGCAGTGAGCGAGCAATTCGACTGCCGCACCTTCGTGTCGGTCTGTCCGAGCCAAAGCATGATGCACGTTCTGACTAGCATTACCAGTGAAGTCATTGCGTCTGCTATCATCAAAGCAATCAGCGACAAACAGAGGTAGGAGTTGATATTCTATCACTTCGATTCGATCTACTCCTATACAGTATGTGTATCCGTAATCTTATGGAGTAGTATATTTTGTTGGCAGAGAATTAACAGTGAATAATAATACTGCACCAACAACTCAAGGCACCGGTGAAGCCGACGAACAATGTCTCATCGACAGCATACTGGAGCTCCTAACGTACAGGAGGTATGCATATAATCATCGTCACATCGATCGATCTATTATGTGTGCTGGATCTGGTTATAATTCCTTTTCGTAACAATGTTGTCGTCCCTTAAAAAAAAAAAATCTCAGACAAGTAACAGACAGCAGCGCACCAGTTGCGGGCACCGGTATAGCAGACGGCGCCAAAACTGACGGTTCAGCTCTTCCTACCACCGACACTGCAACTCTCGCTAGCACCGGTATAGCTGACACAAAAACTGACGGCTCATCTGTCGCTCTTGCTGGCACTGGTGGTATAGGCGACGCAAAGACTGAAAGCGCACCTCATGCTGCGACTGGTGCAGACAACACAAAGAAAGCTCTCATCGACAGGATATCAACGAGATTCGTCACCAACAAAAGGTGTGCATATTTCTTACATCTACATAGTACATGCTCAATGCAACGCAAATATATGTATATCACATAGTGTGGCGCCATATATATAAACTTACTCTAATCCCAAAAAAACATAAAGGATGTGTTTAGTTCACGCTAAAATTGGAAGTTTGATTGAAATTGGAACGATGTGACGGAAAAGTTGAAAGTTTGTGTGTGTAGAAAAGTTTTGATGTGATGGAAAAGTGGGAAGTTTGAAACTAAGGTTCCCCACTTTTCCATCACATCAAAACTTTCCTAAACACATAAACTTCCAACTTTTTCGCCACATCGTTTCAATTTCAACCAAACTTTCAATTTTGACGTGAACTAAACACACTCTCTATAGGAAAGTTTTGATGTAATGAAAAAGTTGAAAGTTTGAAGAAAAAGTTAAGAACTAAATCAGGCCAAAATTCGCAGGAAACTAAATGCCAGTGCACAGCTTGCTGGTGCCGGTGTTGACGACGACAAACAATATCTCGTCAACATCGTATTGAAATTGCTAGGAGAAAAAAGGTACGCACATTATTTATCACATTTAAAAATACAAAGTATCACATACGCACTGCTATGCTCCATGTTTGTATGTATTCTCTGCACGGTTTTCATGTTTTCGCGTCACATGTAGTTACAGTACTCATTCCTAGAAATATTCACAGAAAAGTAACCGACTGTGCACCGGTTGCTGGGACGACCGATGTAGAGGATGATGAACAATATCTCGTCGATATCTTGTCACAATTCCTTGCTGACCAAAGGTATGCATATCCTTACATCTACGTGCTCAATGCTATTACCGGCCACAAATAGATCTTTTTAGCCATTCATGGTCCTTGTGCATATTTAAGATACACATATTGGTTTTAAAAAAAAAAGAAGAAAGATAAACATATTTGTTTTAATGGTATGGAACAGACTACAGGAGACTACCCCTTTCTTGCTTTCGTTGGGGGCTCCGTGTTTTTCCGCCGCCAGCCGTCCCCCTTCTTTAATTCCTCTGCTCTCCTCTTCATTGCTCGAGCGGGACACCGGATGCCTGACTACCGTTATAAAGGAGACAACAGGAACTTCATCCTGTGGATATACGACTTGTGTATTTGCAACCGCTGCAAACACTGTCGGATCCATCGGCCCTCAATCCTCATGGCAGATCTGGTGTCCCCTAGACTAGCACTATTAGAGCAGGTACAATAATATACTATATAAGCCAGCTATAAACACATATCGATAAGATAAAAGAAGAGAGGGATGAGCAGCGGGCCATAAATTTGTAGCTAGCTGCAGCACGAACTCCAAAACACTGTGTGTATGACAGGTGAGATCATATATAGCTGACACATCTCCCTTCTCATCATCAATAGGTCACACAAGCCAACTTGTGATAACCTTTCCTAAAGAGATTTGCTCCAGTCCAACAAAAAGTACCTCGAGATACTGGTACCTCACGGTACCAAATCATTTCTGATCGTTAGATCTAACAATGTCCATCCTGCCTAGCAAGATTCAACGATCGGAAACGATTTGGTACAGTAACGTACCGGTACCTCGAGATACTTTTTGTTGGACCAGAGTAAATCTCTTTCCTAAAACCTCACGGAACAAAAATGAGCAAGATTAGAAACAAGAATCAAGCACATTGTAAAAGCTAACCACAAGCTTTAAACAGTACAAAAGGGCTAGCTGATGTGAATTAATATCAAGCTGCAAATAAAAAGGAACAGGAGACACTACAACTAGCTGACTCGAAAGGCATTTAGATAGGCATACTAATACAACAAAGACAAAAGTAAATTGTGGTAAGGACTTGCTGAAAATAAAAGGAACAGACAACACTGTTCCAAGAATATCACAAGTTCAGACCGGTACCAGCAAATGACCACAGAGTTGCTTTGGACTAACTGTAGGACAGCAACTGCGGTAACTTCAAGAACTACCGATGCTAGGAAAAATATATATTATTTGAGGTGAAAGAAGTTTGTAGAGGACAATTAAAAACAAGCAGTGATTGCTTAAGAGAATAACCATTGTAGACAGACCTGTCTCAAATCACATTGAACAAACAAGAAACCAGATGCAGAACCTGCACTAAATGTCACTTTGAACCTGCCTAAAAGAATAGCCACTGTAGATAGATAGAACCTGTGATTTATGCGACAATTGCTATTGTCTGTTGATCTAAGCTGCTTAAGAGAAATCCTCTGCCTCTGTCTTGCAGTCCTGGTAGTAGACAAAATTCACTGTTTGTCGATCTGAAAACCAGAGCAACAAGTTTTGTGCTTCTGAATAAAAAGCACATCACAGATAACTGCAGTTATTGGAAAGCAAACTGAAGGCGAAGAGACATAAACACACAGCAAAAGAAAACTGAAAGGGGTCAGCTGCAGCTAGAATACAACCCGAAGAAAAGATCAGAAATGCTGGGCGGTCCTGCCACTGCAATTTTTGAAGAAAAAAGAAAGAACAACCAAACTGCTTCACTGAATTTCACCAGGAATGAATCAAAATGAGACACAAAGGGATCTTAGGTCTTAGGCTATCTTCTTTGTTACTGTAATGGCACAGTCATTTTAGTCTACAATGTGGTATTCAAGATGTTGAATTTGCAATATCAAAATGAATTGTATGTGTAGGAGTATTGTTTGATTAAGATATAAAGTGGTTAACATAAAGTATCAATATTTATATCATATAATTGTCAAGTTAAAATAACAGGTTATAAATTTTTTGTCTTGGTGCACAAATAATTTAAAGTGAATTGTCAATGTCATGGACATATGATTTATGAAGGCAACATTTTTATATGCTTGAAATTTTTTTTAAAATAAATATTTAGCACAATGTATAAATGTTTACGTACTTGGTTTACATGGTGTACTTACTTTCAATTTATCGGTGTAGTTCAGGAATATATGTAATACACTTTACGGCTGTTGAAATTTTTCAGAATAGATTTTATTGCTATTTACTAAAATATTTTAGCTTTCATAGCTTTTATTGCTATTTACTAAGATGGTACTTTGCATTCTCTTTGTTAATGTAATGGTTGAGTTTGGTAATTTATATACAAATATAAGGATGTATTTTAAATTGTATTCGAAAGTGGCAGGGATGGGTAATTCTACAAACAAATTTAGGGTGCATTTTAATTTGCATTTTATATTGGCATAGGTGGGTAGTTCAGATTGAAATCGAGAGGGTTATTTTTTCGTAAGGATCTAGGTCATTATTTTTTTTGTAAAACATAATAACAAAGTAAATGTCTATTATTAACAAACTAAAGTCCTGATTAACATGCATAAGAACAGAGTAATCCTTTTTAGTATCACGTCTCATGAGGATTAATGTGGAGGTTCTCATGGAACTATAATTAATACCACCTCTTTCTCTTGATCTTTTTAGGTATCTTGTCATTGTGGATGACATTTGGCATTGCCAACAATGGGAAGTCATAAGGAAGTCTCTTGTAAAGAATGACCGGGGCAGTAGAATTATCATGACAACTCGTGTTAATTCAGTAGTTGAAAAATGTTGCAAGGACGACCATGCTGTTGTTTGTGAAGTAACGGCGCTTTCTATGGATGCTGCAGTAGCTTTATCGGAAAAGATATTCAATGTCCACACTGCTCCATCAGACAAGAAGAGCTGTTCTTCTATAGCTAAACTGTCTGGTCGTATGCCGTTAGCAATAATCTGCATATCGGCCGCAGTGGCACAGCTGCTATCACCGCCATCTGCAACAAATCGGTTTGATGTGGCCTTGTGCCAAGCATTAAAAGGATTTGCAGAAATTCCCTGCATGAAACCGTTGGTTGAGAGTCTAGTCCTTGGCTACCACTGCCTTCCCCCGCATCTCAAGACTTGCTTGCTGGAATGCAGCATATATACCCCAAACCAAAGATTCGAAAGGGATGATCTGATCAGGATTTGGATGGACGAAGGGTTTGCTGACGAGGAACAAGCTCCTGGTTACTTTGAGGAGCTTGTCAAATGGGGGTATATTTCGATTTCCCCGGCTGAAGGCAGACGCCATAGCCGGGTTGCCGAATATGAAATCAGCGCCGTGGTACTAGCCTTCCTCAGATTCCAGGCAGAAGAACATGGCTTTGTTGCTTCCGCGGGGTATTTCTCCAACATAGAGTCCCTGTGTGGTCGACGACACAGTAGGATATCTGTCCAGGGAGGCCTGGGTTCATGGGTTGTTTCAAGATTGGATTTCTCATGCATGCGCACGCTCGTGGTTTTTGGACGAGCAAGTTTAATACCATTCGATCGTTTGAGCCACCTGCGAGTGCTGCATCTAGACGAGGAGGACACGAGCTTGGAGGGTGCAGCAGATCTATACAATTTCCCGGATTTGGGCGACGATGATCTGGTGGATATATGTGAACTGCTTTTGCTGAGGTACGTGAAACTAAAGGGCTGCAAAATCACCATGCTGCCTCCACAAATTGGACAACTGAAGCTTCTGGAGACTCTGGACGTGAGAGGTACAGGTGTCAGGGAGCTACCAAGGGAGATCGGGGAGCTGCAGCGACTCAAGACTCTGAATGTAAGTAACACGGCGGTGACACAAGTACCAAAGGAAATCGGGAAGCTGCACATGCTCAAGACTCTGGACGTAAGCGACACAAACGTGCGTGAACTCCCCGCGGAAATAAGAGAACTAGAAAACCTGGAGACGCTTGACGTGAGCAACACCATGGTTGCAAAGTTACCCAGGGAAATCAGAGCCCTGCAGCTGTTGAAGACACTGCACGTAAGTGGCATAGATGTCACGGAAACAGAGCTAGCTGAGGAAATCGGACAGCTGCAGCATCTGGAGACACTTGATGTCAGTAACACAAAGGTTGCGAAGCTACCCATGGAAATTTGGAACCTGCAGCAGCTCAAGACTCTGAATATTAGCAACACCAATGTTAGAGAGCTACCTTGGGAAGCTGGCCAGCGTTCCAACTCCATCAGTGTGGTTGCCGGCAACAAGGATTCCCCTAAAGTGGTGAACTTGCTTGAGGGCGCAGTGGACAATTATGGTCATATTTGTTCGCGGGAGAACATATCCATTACCCTCTTTGATCGTTTCGGCTCCAGCTGGGAACCTATACCTGTGGCGAGATTTAAGATTCCCGGCAAACATATCAGTCTCCCGGATTGGCTCAATAAAGAAACTCTCAGCGACATTTCATCCTTAGAAATCAATCTCTGGAAACTGAGGGAGGATGACCTCAAGATTCTTCAGGAGATGCCCAAGCTTCAGGTTCTTGCACTACGGGTCGAAGTTCTCCCCAGAACAGCCATCACTGGCGCAGGGTTCTCAAGGCTGGAGAGCTTCTGTGTTGATTGCCGTGTGCCACGACTGAGCTTCCAGAGTGAAGCCATGCCGGTGTTGAAACATCTTCAGTTCAAGTTCTATGCTTTCCGGGCAACCAAACAAGAGCCTATGGGCATCGTGCACCTCTCGAGTCTCCGAAGTGTCGATTTCAGGTGTGCCTCCGGGTACACAACGGATGCTCCGGGCATCCGTGAGATTATCAATCAGGTGAGGAAAGAAGCCAAGGAGCACCGCAACCGTATCACCCTTTGCATCAACACGAAAGAGATCGTCCATGACATTGTGGCTGGTAGCACTGGTACAGCTGGTAGCAGTGCGGTAAGTGTGACTGATAAGAAACCTGAGCCTACCGGTAATGAGGACATTATTGACAATGGAAACAATATTTCGGTCAGAAGTAGTGGCCTACCTGAATGGATTTACTTTCAGGTACGTTTCTGTTGATTTGATGTAGCTTCACAACTTGAATGCATGGTGGCGATGAGTGTTACAAACAAATATCTAATTAGTGCACGTTGCACTTTATTTTTTTCTCAACTTTTGCCTGCAGTGATCCATGGTGGCGATCCTTATCCTAGCTTTGTACGGCCGTCATCGTCTTTTTGAGAAAATCGGGTTGCGTCATCGTGCTTAATTTAATCAGAAGACAGCTTGAAGTGTTTCATCCATCCCGAAGAAGTTTGGTTTTCCCTCCTAAAGTCACCTGACGCGCGCCTTAGCAGAGTGGTGAGTGGGGACTGACCTTGTGGAGACGCGAGGCACTCTGGCAGCCGGCCGGTGAGGGCAGCAAGATTTCGCTCACTCTTTGCGGTCGAAGACACGTCTGTTAGGAATAATCCTTGTGTGCTGATTAGTAGTAGCTATAAATGGTTAGTTGCTGATTTTGTGGGTGGATGTGTCGGTCTGATTGGAGGCTACGTTTACTTTCCTTTTATTAGGATTTATTTCCCTGTAATAGCTTACTTAAGCGATAAAATAGAGTCTGGAAAAGCTGCCAAGTTTTGCAGCACCAAAATTCCTCTGATCGCGTGAGTTCAGTGTGTGTGTTGGCCATGATCTCGCCGACGACGTAGTTTACGTTGTCTCTCTGGCGCGATTCTAACAAGTGGTATCAGAGCATCCGGTTTCGAATCAGGGTGTTGCACTGATGGGTGATGACAAGAAGCCGATCGACGGCACCTCCAAAGAAGGCGTTATGATCCAGCGGGTGATTCGTGAGGTGGGCGGCGCGCGCGGGAGTAGCTACCCCGTCCTCACCAAGACCAATCTATACCTATACTAATTGGGCACTTTCTAGGAGTTCTCACGTTAATTAGAAATATCTAGCCGTTAATTAATTTGTTGAATTATCATGACCGTAGATGAAAATAAAATCCCTATACTAATTGGGCACTTTCTAGGAGGTCTCACGTTAATTAGAAATATCTAGCCGTTAATTAATTTGTTGAATTATCATGACCGTAGATGAAAATAAAATCCACGTGTGATTCGGGATGATGAATATTTCTTATTACTTTTTCCGATAAAAGGAAATTAATTTGGAAGCAAACATATATATATTGATCTACTATGTTTTTCCGAATAAAAACTAGCAACTAATATGACAATATTTCAGGTGTTGCGATGTTGATCCTCTAACTGAAAGTTCACTCTTTCTTGCATGCACAGAAGATTTATACACCGTCATCGCTTCAAGGAATCCAAGTAGGTTACTTACATATTGTATGCAACCTATTTGAAGTATTCTTGATTTCTAATTTTCATAGAATAATTAATGATCATGTTACAATAAGTGTTAGGTAATCAGGTCCCCGAATATATAATTATGTTTATCAATAAGTGTTTAGGTAATTAGGTTGATAGATAGCAAAACTCCCATAGTTCACAAAAGAATTTGATCTATACTATAATAATTTTAAAACAGAGAACTCACGTTAATCTCTATTTTTTCAGTGGCAACTAATAATTAGTTTTCCATGTATGTCTTATCATGTTTCAAAAACTGTATGAAGCCTTATTGTTGACGTTCATGCAGTTAATGTCGTGACTAATTCCAATTTTTAGAACTATATCATGAAAACTGTACTCATGACCTATTAATAACGAATTTCAAAAATATTAAATCAGAAAAAAGTTATAATTCAGACTGTCAAATTGGAACTATTAATTATACCAGGACCGAATCTACAAGTGAGACTCCAATATTTTTTAAATCAATAAAAAATGAGATTAAAACTAAATCAATTCCAAATCAATAAATGAAATTTAAAAAAAAAACTAAATTGAGATTCCACCATCATTAGAAGAAAATGAGTAGTGAATGATTCCGATTTTTATAATTATTAAAACGATGGAAATGCTATTAGTGATATCCCGAATGTATACATCTTGATCAACATCTATTAGTTATAAATCACAGAATTATTAAATCTTGAAAAAGGCTATACTGAGACTTTCAGACCAAATAAAACTCAATATTTTAAATATAAAATTTACAAATATAAAATTATGAAATAATATAATTTGGAATTAATAGCTGAGTTTCCTAAATAAGTACAAAATGCTACTTGGGATGGATCTTATGTTTATACTTTTTAATTTTGGTTTTTTGAACCGTCAATACAAAATATATTGTTTTTTCCTTTAGAGCTATAAAAAATCTACAAATAATTTTCAAAACAATATATTTAAAATTTTAATATTTAATAATTCTACCAATGATAGCCGTGCATTGCACGGGTTGGCGACTAGTTACTCCAACTGGGCGCTCCTGATGAAGGTGAAGTTGAAGGCGAGGGCACTCTGGCACGCCATCAAGAAGGCTGGCGCTGATCCACAAGACGAGATGATGGCGCTCGACGCTCTATGCAGCGCGGTGCAATCGGAGATGGTGTCCACCACTACGCCAGAACCCTACATCTATGACGGCATACCAGTGACGGGCCTATGAATTGGTCACAGATGACCGTCACCTTTGACGGGTCGTTAGGTTTGCCGTCATCGGTGGGGCATCCGGCCGTGGCCCGTCACAGGTATCCCCTCACCTGTGACGGGCCGGAAGGAAAAGCCGTCACAGGTGAGGAAGTGACGGGTTTTCCTCCAAACCCGTCACTGGTATCCCCTCACCTGTGACAGGCCGTGGCACTATGAGCCGTCACAGGTGGTGGTCCGCCACCTGTGACGGATTTTTTTTACGGCCTGTCACAGGTAGGTTAATACCTTTGACGGGCAACTCAATTGAAGCCCGTCAAAGGTATGACCAACACCTTTGACGGGCTTTTTTAATCTAACCCGTTTGAGGTGTGTTGGGTCTATAAATACCCTCCAAACTGCCAACTGCTTTCCATCCCGACTAGTTCACTGTTCACAAATCGGTTGGGAGGGCAAGGGGGCGATTTTTTGCTAAAATTCAAGGTAAAAAACACATTATTCTCCATTAATTCTCAATATATCGATCATCATATATTTTTCTTTGTATGTTGTTGATTTCAGATGGATCGTAGATGGATGTACTATGCGCATCGTTCGTCTACCGAGTATAGAGAGGGGGTCACTGAATTTGTCATATTTGCGGATAATGACAGAAAAAGTAGGATGAGCATGCACATGTTGTGTCCATGTAGGGACTGTAAGAATGAACAGATGATCGAAGATAGCGATGAAGTGCATGCTCATTTGATAATGAATGGATTCATGAAGAAATATATCTGTTGGACCAAGCATGGAGAGCAAGAGGCGCCTGATGTCACAGCGGAAGAAGTGTTGGATCAGGATGTAGAGAACACCGCCGGCGCCGTAGCTCGAGAAGGCATGTTCGTACCTTCTCCTTTAGGTGGAGAGACCATAGATTTGGACACTCAATGTCTATCTACAATGTTGCATGACATTGAAGATGCAAAGGACAACAACAGAGATTTTGAGAAGTTTAGTAAGTTGGTGGAAGATTGTCAGATGCCCTTGTATGATGGATGCAAGTCGAAGCACAGCAAGTTATCATGCGTGTTGGAACTCATGAAGCTTAAGGCTAGTAATGGCTGGTCGGACAAGAGTTTTACAGAACTTCTTGAGCTATTAAGGGACCTGTTGCCAGAGGGGAACAATTTACCGCATACGACATATGAAGCGAAGCAAGTATTATGTCCGTTGGGCCTGGAGGTCAGAAGAATTCATGCATGTCCGAACGACTGCATTTTGTATTACAAGGAATACGCTGCTTGGATGTCTGCCCTGTTTGTGGGGCATCAAGATACAAACGAGAAAAGAGTGAAGGTGAAGGAAGTAAGTCAAAGAGGGGAGGCCCAGCAAAGGTGGTGTGGTATCTCCCAATTGCGGAGCGCATGAAGAGAATGTTTGCGAATAAGGAACAAGCTAAGCTAGTGCGCTGGCATGCCGAAGAACGGAAAGTCGATAGTATGTTGAGGCACCTAGCAGATTTAGTACAGTGGAGGACAATCGATAAGATTTACCAGGAATTCTCAAATGAACCAAGAAACATGCGTTTCACAATGTGTACGGACGACATTAATCCATTTGGTGATTTGAGCAGTCGTCACAGTACATGGCCAGTTCTACTTGTTAACTATAACCTTCCTCCCTGGTTGTGCTTCAAAAGAAAGTATATTATGCTTGCCATGCTCATTCAAGGACTGAGACAACCTGGCAACGATATCGATGTGTTCCTTGAACCGATAATCGATGACTTCGAAAGGCTATGGAATGATGGCACACGGACTTGGGACGCATATGCACAAGAGTATTTCAACCTCCATGCGATGCTGTTTTGTACCATCAACGATTATCTGGCCCTTGGCAACCTTTCTGGCCAAACTGTGAAAGGGAAATGGGCGTGTTCAGAGTGTATGGAGGAAACAAGAAGCAAATGGTTGAAGCATTCACACAAGACGGTTTACATGGGTCGCAGGAGATTTCTCCCAAGGTATCACCCATATAGGAATATGAAAAAGAATTTCAAGGGACACAGAGATACAGTCGGACCCCCGGCAGAGCTAACAGGGACTGAGGTGCACAACTTAGTGATGGGAATAACAAACAAGTTTGGAAAAAAGAGGAAAGTTGGAAAGACAAAAGAGAAGAGCACGTCGAAGGAAAAAACAGAGGAGCATGTGGAAAAACAAAAGACAAAAGAGAGGAGCATGTGAAAAAAGAAGTCAATATTTTGGAGACTACCATACTGGAAGGATCTTGAAGTTCGCCACTGCATAGATTTGATGCATGTCGAGAAGAATGTATGCGAGAGTTTAATGGGATTACTGCTTAACCCAGGTACTACAAAGGATGGTCTCAACGCCCGACGAGATCTGGAAGAAATGGGTGTTCGCTCGGAACTACATCCCATAACCACGGAATCCGGCAGGGTTTACCTTCCTCCAGCCCGCTACACTCTCTCGAAAGAAGAGAAGATTAATTTGCTAACATGTTTGAGTGGTATAAAGGTTCCATCTGGTTACTCATCAAGAATCAGTAGGCTCGTTTCACTGCAAGATCTTAAGTTGGTAGGAATGAAATCGCATGATTGCCACGTTCTTATCACATAGCTGTTGCCCGTTGCACTAAGGAATATTTTGCCTCCTAAGGTGCGACACACGATCCAGCGGTTGTATTCCTTTTTCCATGCAATCGGCCAGAAGATCATTGATCCCGAGGGACTAGATGAACTACAAGCAGAACTTGTGAGAACTCTATGTCATCTTGAGATGTACTTTTCTCCAACTTTCTTTGACATAATGGAACATCTTCCCGTGCACCTTGTGAGGCAAACAAAGTGCTGTGGTCTAGCATTCATGACGCAGATGTATCCTTGCGAAAGGTACCTGGGGATCCTTAAGGGTTATGTACGGAACCGTTCACACCCCGAGGGGAGTATCATCGAGAGTTACACCACCGAAGAGGTCATCGATTTTTGTGTGGACTACATGTCAGAAACATCTTCAATTGGATTACCACGATCTCATCATGAAGGGAGGCTTGATGGTGTTGGTACTGTTGGAAGAAAGACTGTTAGGTTGGATTGGAAGGTGTACGATAAAGCTCATTTCACGGTACTGCAGCATATGACTAATGTGGTGCTGTACATTGACGAACACCTTGCAGTTCTCCGACAGGAGAACCCAGGCCGATCAGAGAGTTGGGTCAGAAATAAGCACATGTCTTCTTTCAACGAGTGGCTGAAGAACCGAATTGCCAGGTTGCAGAACTTGTCTAGTGAAACACTTCAGTGATTGTCACAGGGTCCTGAATGGAGTGCCACCACCTGGCAAGGATATGACATAAATGGATACACCTTTCACACGGTAAAGCAAGACAGCAAATGCACAGTGCAGAACAGTGGGTTACGCATCGAGGCTGCTAGTGACGGTGGACGTCGTGTTCAATACTATGGTAGAGTTGAGCAAATATTGGAGCTAGATTACTTGAAGTTCAAAGTCCCGTTGTTTCATTGTCGATGGGTCGATCTTCGCAATGTAAAAGTTGACAATGAAGGTTTCACCACTGTCAACTTGGCTAACAACGCGTACAAGGATGAACCATTCGTTCTCGCCAAACAAGTTGTTCAAGTGTTCTACATAGTTGACCCGTGTAACAAGAAACTACATGTTGTTCGTGAAGGGAAAAGGAGAATTGTTGGATTGGACAATATTGCAGACGAGGATGATTACAACCAGCACGTCCATGGCATAGGTCAAGAAATACCTCTAGAAGAGGAGGAAGAAGAAGATGACGTTCAATATGCACGCGTTGACCATGAGGAAGGATTATTTTTGTAATTTATGTAGGTAGTTTATGTCTCTAATATGTTCGCAATATTGTCCCTGTTATCTGTATGACTCTAATATGTTCGCAATGATCAATAGTATATTGCTGATGAAATAGTCAAATAAAATAATTAAGTGAAGCACCCACTAGAAGTGAAATAAAATAATTAAATTAGTATAACCATTGAAATAAAATAATACAATTAGTAAAATAATGAAGTGCAATTACTACTGGTAGTGAAATAAAATAATTAAGTATAACAAAAATATATAGTGTATGTGGAAATACGTTAAGGAAAATAAAAGAACTAAGTGAAATAAAATAAAATAAAATTGCTGTAGGCAAACTCACCTGTGACGGGCTATAACTGTGGGGCCAACACAGGTGATCACCTGTGACGAGCCAGAGTGTTGGACCCGTCACAGGTGGCCTCACCTGTGACGGCTCCACAATTGGCGCCCGTCATAGGTGATGTCACCTGTGACGGCCCCACAGTTAGAGCCCGTCACAGGTGAGATTAACTAGGGTTGACCTAGGGTTGGACATCTTCTAGATCGATCCAGATCCGGCACCCACTCTCACTCACTCACTCTCTCGACCGCCGCCTCGCCTCTCTCGATCCAGATCCGCTGCCCTCCTCTCCACCGCCGCCTCACTCACTCTCTCGACCGCCACCGTCCATCTCCACCGTCGCCGCCTTGACCTCTCCGCTGCCATCTCCGCCGCCCTCTCTGCCGCCATCTCCGCCCTCTACGCCGCCCTCCCCACCGCCGCCTCACTCACTCTCTCGACGGCCGCTGGGACCTCCTCTCAGTCGCCACGCCAGGACCGTCGTCGCCGCCACTGGGATCCCCTCTCCGCCGCCTCCTCCTCTCGACCGGGACCTCCACAGTGAGCCCACTCCCCCCGCCTCCCCTCGTTTACTATTGGTCGCTGATTAACCCCCTCTTCTCCTCCTCAGCGCCGCCGTGCCAAGAAGCCGCCGGCGCGCCGCCGTGCCGAGAAGCTGTGCGTCGTGCGCCGGCCGGGACTCGTCGTCGCCGTGCGCCACCTCCTCTGCTCGTCGTCTCCTCTCCAGGTACCCCTCTCTCTCTCTGATGCCGATGAATGGAATGGTGCAGTGGATGGATGAATAAATGATGCAATGGAATGGATGAATGAATAATGAACTTTGGATGAATGATGAACTTTGGATGAACGATGAATTTTGTCATTCCGTTCAGATTGTTGCAACTGTTATTTAAAACTTGAATGTGTAGCTAGTTTGAAACTTGAATGTGGATTTAAGTGCCATTTGGACATGTAACCATTCATGTAGTGTGTACTGCTTTATATGTTGTTTTGTTCCCTTTTACTAGACCTATTGAATTTTGTGGATAATGTTTACATTTAGCTGAAAAAGGATGGATCGATATATTGGCAACAGTGTTTCTAGCTAGATAGGGTAGCTAGCTAGAAATAGTTTGTCTAGCTAGCTAGTTAGGGGTTATGTTCCCTTTTCCTATAAATAAAGCATATACATGGTTTGAAATTTAGTTCAAATGGAAGAATTGATTGATTGGCCGCAGATTTAATGTAGTTCCGAGGTTATCAAACCATCACAAAATACAAAATGCTTGGGGAATTTTGGTGGATTGGTCAGTGTAGTCCATGGACGGAACCGACCTTGACACCAAAATTCTCCATGCATTTTGTTTTCTGTCATTCTTTAATGATTAAGGAACTTTGCAGATTATCTAAACTTGTTGATTTATATACCCTTTTTGTCTATGAATAGGTGAATTGCATGAATTGTTGTTTATATACATGATTTATATACCCTTGCTACTGCTGCCGCATAAATGATTGTGGGCTGTTTTATTATCTACACTTGCTTGAATTGAATGGATGAATTGCTGTTTTCATGAAGTTAGTAGTACTGTCTCCTTTTTTTTTGATGAAATATATGAATATTTGAGATGTGAAATATATGAGGTGATGAATTTGGACCGTTAGTGGATGAAATATATGCAGTATTAGAGGAATTAGTCTTTTTGTATTAGATGAAATATATGCAGTATTGGAGTATCTTTGCCCCTGCTGCTGCTGCCCAATGTGTTCCTTGTTAAATGGCCAGTGATGAATTGCTCAATAAGAATAGATTATCTATACACTTGTTCATTTTTTTATCTATTCTTCTTTTTTCTGGATTGATAAGAGGAGACTATCTAGACATGTTGTTTTAGTTAATTTGCCCCTGTGGACTATCTTTGCCCTGCTACTGGTCTTATTGTGGCTACTTGTTCACCCTGCTGTTTTATGTGAATTTCCCCCTGCTGTTGCTACCCCTGTGGCATAAATACTCCTGCTGCTGCTGTTTTGTGTCAATAACATTCTATCTGTATCCTTACTGCTGCTGTTTTTTAAATTTGCATGATTGATTCAGTGGTTATATACCTCTACACTTGTTCTTTATGGATAAGAACAGAGTATCTACACTTGTTCTTTTTTTATGCATAAGAACATATTTTCTGCACTTGCTCTTTTTTCTGGATTGATAAGAGGAGACTATGTACACTTGTTCTTTTTTTATGCATAAGAACAGATTTTGATGTTATGATTTCCTCTTTTTATCCCTTCATGCAAATGATGGTAATTGATGCATATTTCTGAGCAAAACTGAGGCCATCTCTTTCATAGTATACCTCGTATTACATTGGATCTAATGCTATTTAGTATAATGGTAGGAAATTTATAAGCTTTTTCGCGAAAATTAGACCATGACAACGCCCGGCGCAAACCCGCCCTCCTCAACAGCTGCGAGGATCCAGGAAGAAGCAAACCCAGCCACGGAGACAGTTGCCGAAGGTCATCCCTCGACTACGGCGGTCGAACAACCCGAAATTCATGGTAATTTATAGGACAAATTTTCACCACATGACCACATAAATTTTAGCTAGCACCCCTTAGCAAATGTTGCCTTCTGTTTGTGCTGCAGAATTGCCGCAGGAACAACATACATCGATATCGGGCGGGACAAGTGCAAGTAGGTCGAGTAGAAATCCCCGGTCACAAAATATATGGCCGACCACAGTGCAAGTTATAAGAGAGGTTGACGCTAGTGGTAGGCCCACGGCACCCAGGACTGTCATTGGAAGATGGTCTAATTGCTGCGGGCTGGCGGCACGTGAGAACTTCGGGATCCTCCATAAAGATATCGACAAGGTCACAGAAGCCGAGAAAGAGCGAGCTTGGACGGCAAAGGAGAAATGGTTCACATTTCCGGCTGAAGCAAAGGATAGGCTCAAGCGGAAGGCATTCCAGAAGATGGGTAAAGCTTGGAAGAATTGGAAGTCGAAGCTCTTCACCGAGTTTGTCAACCTGCCCGGCAATCATACGCCGTTCTATGAATACCCTCAAATAACCGAGGCGGTGTGGGAGGAATTCTGCTCTCTCAAGAACACCCAAGAGTTTAGGGAATCAAGCGAGGCACATCGCCAACTGCAACAGCGGAATGAGCACCCACATCGGCTGGCCACGCAGGGTACATCGGCAAGGAGGCAATATGGGCCCAAGAAGATGCAGCCGCTGCAGCAGCGAATGTCCCTGCCTCGTATTTAGACATCACTGAACAAAAAGGTCGCAACTAGGCGCGGGCAAGGGGTAAGGTCAACCCGGACGGCTCTGTCACATTTGAGAACAAAAGTGATGCCGTCGTCTATCAGAAACTGGTGAGTTCACTACTTAACCTAACTAATTTCCATTCGTATAAAGTAGAAGTTTGTATAAACGACTCCTTTTTTTCTAGTTGGGCTTGGTTGCTGAACAAGCTTCACAAAGCGAGGTTGAGTCCGCGCCGAAGAGGCGCGAAGATGACATCCTCACAAAGGCGCTCGGAACCAAAGAACATCCTGGCCGGACTAGGGGAATTGGTAGCGATGTGCCCTGGAAGCATGGACTCCCGAAGTACAGCTCCCAATACAGGAAACGGAAAGTCTCCAAGGAAGAGAGGGACGCTCGTTTGAAGGCCGAACTTAAGGTTGAGATCATTCAAGAACTAGAAGCTAGCATGAACGCTAGGGTGGAAGAAAGGGTTAACAAGGTCCTCGCCGACATGAATATACCCCAAGGCACAACTCCTGCTGTGCATCCAACTCCTCGTGCACAACACGACGCGAGTCCGTCACAGCATAGGAGTAGTTGTGCATCCACAAAGGTGCCGGCCCCTGGTCTCTCGGTCGCACCCTTAGCTGCAGTGGACCACATAGAGGTAATTCATGTTATCCAATCCATATCTAATAAAAAAACCTTTACACGTACCAATATTAAATTCAGACTTTCACATATGCAGAGCGTAGCACAGTGTGTCCTACTGGCGAGGATCCATCCAACTTTCGCTCCCGAAGTCGCTGAGGGCATGGCTTTCAAGCCCTCGGTTACAGACAAGGTCCATGGCGCAGACCTACTAGCTGGGTATGCCAAGATGTCCATCGATACAGTAAAGGACACCTGGTCAGGCTATCCGCTGCCCGTGCCCCCCAATGATGAAATCATGACTTTGGGCGATGCGCACAAGACGTTCATACAATGGCCCAAAGAAGACATAGTTATGAAGATGACTCCTCGTCCAAGTCGACCGACGGAGCTTACACCTCCTAAGTCTAAGCTATCAATTGAGGCTCCCCATGGACCGGCATTGTCAGTACCTCATTCTCCTGGTGGAGCTGATATGGACTTGGCAGATATAGCTCAAAGCTTGGCTCCAATAAAGACCACAAGAAAGGCCGATAGCTCCCCACCACTTGTCAAAGGCCAGAAGCGTGAACGCGGGAAGGGGAAGGTCGGGGAATGGCGCCGGAGCCAAAAAGGGGCAAGGCTGCGACGTCGATGCCGGTGAGCAAAGCGGGGAAGGTCGTAAGGGCGCCAGCCCAATTTGAGCTAGGCATGCCATTGGTGGAGGACAATGTGTTAGCCGTGATGGGAATTGCTTGCCGAGAGCTACATAAGCAATACATGGAGCTAAGCAATGCCAAGCGGAAAATGAGGGAGTCATCCATAGTTGGACATCACGACCACCAGCCGTTCCTATCGTCGCCTGCCTATATAACTATAGGCTTTGATGACCTCTTCGACCTTTTCAGGATCCGGAAGTTGGACACTGGTCTTCTAAAATGCTACAGCTTGTAAGTGCATACCTTCTATACTTGTGATATGATTGGACTATATCTCCTAATTAAATTAGTTCTAATACGTAAATGTTTTAAGGTTGTGTTGGATCGAGAGTCGTTGCCTTGGTAATCAGGTTGGGTTCCTTGATCCATCCATGGTGAACGAGGTTAATTTACGACAGAGCTTCACTGAGGTGGTTGACTATGTCAACCGGTGTTTATGGGTCCATCAAGACAAGGAGTACATCATGTGCGCACACAACCAAGAGTAAGAGGCCAATACCCTTCGTGTATATTATTTTTGAAGTTAAGGTTCTTAGTACTAACGCTACATAACCACTGCGCAGGCGACATTGGATTCTCCTAGTCATCGTACCTAAGTGGAGTAGGGTTACCTACCTTAACTCCAATAAGTCCAAAGATTATGATTTCACTGAAATCACCAAGGCCTTAAATATGGCTTGGGGCCCATATATGGAAAAGGGTGGTAGGCACAAGGAGGGCAAGGACGAACTTTACCATGACACCAAGTTTGCATGTGCACAACAAATCGGAGACCAATGTGGTTTCCACGTGTGCCACAACATGTCAACACTTCTAAGAGAGGTGTAAGATTTCGACCCTGAGGTTGTTGCTAATGGCGAATAAGCTCATTTCAATACCAACATTGCTATTCAAAACGTGCTAACATCTTGTTTATTAAACAGAAAGGTAGAGCTGGCCTCAAGATCTCACCCATGAACCCCCCCGCTATCAGAGACGAAGTGTGCGCCTTCATTCTGGCAGAAATAATGAACAAGAAAGGACGTTTTCACGTCAAATAGACTCATGAACTTGGCTAGATAATTTATTGTGATGTAAAAAAGATGTTTTCATAATTTCTTGTGATGTAAAAAAATATGTTTTTATGGAGTGCAATGTAATTTACTTTCATATGTGCAATATTTATGGTAGTTTACTAAAGTGTCATCAAATTTGATCAACTACTATTTACGTTGTACTATTCATCTGTTTTCTCCTTTTTTTTCCTTATTGACAGGTTGTGGAGGTTGAGGACATTATGGCTTTAATCCATTTGGTAAGTATATATGCGGTTATATGAGCAACGACCAAAATTGTGGCTTTCAAGGGGTGTGAATTTGCTGTGCAAAATTGTGGCATTTGAACTGCATATGTGAATGATGAATGGAATAGATGAATTTTTGATATGGATATGTGTTGTTGGGGATCTGTGATGTTTGAGATGGATCTGTGATGTTATATTGTGGGGAGGGGGGAGGGGGTGACTGGAATATATCTGTGATGTATCTGTGTTTCAGAGGGCATGGCTAGCAAATCCTGAGGCTAGCCAATATTTGGCATTTATTTTTTTTTCTGGAATTAACTCATCAGTGACGGGTTGGAACAAAAATCCGTCAAAGGTAACATCACCTGTGACGGATTAGCAAATAAAGGCCCGTCAGAGGTGACCTACCTATGACGGGCCTTTACTTTTGGGGCCGTCACAGGTAGATCGCCTGTGACAGCTTCTAACTACGGAGACCATCACCTCTGACGGCCTTTATTTAAAGGGCCATCAGAGATGAGTCACCTGTGACGGGTCCCAACTCGCCCTAGGCAAGCGGAGACCAACACCTCTGACGGCCTTCTAGTAACTTGCCCGTCAGAGGTGGGTGTCACCTGTGACGGTCGGCCACCCGTCAAAGGTGACTGGACTCACCAGTGACCACTGATCACTGACCATGCGCGAAGCCGTCAAAGATGAGGGTTTGGGCCCGTCACAGGTGACCTTGGCCAGTGTAGTGCACGATCGCCGAGAAGGCCACGGCAAAGGAGGCGTGGGACGCCATCACAACCATGAGGGTTGGGGATGACCGCGTGAGGAAGACGGTGGCGCAGAACCTCCGGCGCAAGTTTGATTTGGTGACGTTCAACGTCGGCGAGGCCGTCGAGGACTTTGCGCTTCGTCTCAATGGCATGGCCGCAACTCTGGCTACCTTGGGCGTAAAGCTGGAGTAGAGCGAGATCGTCGACAAGATAACCCCTAGCGTGCCGAAGCGTCTCAAGCTGATCGTGGTTGCGCTCACGACTTTGCTCGATGTGTCGACGCTCACCGTCGAGGGCCTTACCGGGCGGCTCCGGGCGGCGGAGGATGCGGACGAGGAGCCACCGGCATCGCTGTAGCACGAGGGCAAGCTGTACCTCACAGAGGAGGAATAGGGCGTGCGACACAAGAAGCGGGAGGCGGAGAACCACTCCGGCAATGGCTCCAGCGCGAGCACAGGGCACGGTAGAGGAGGAAAACACGGTCGCGGGCGCGGGCGTGGCAATAGGAAAGGTTCATCGTCGAGTGGGCCGTCCAACTCCAGCAAGCCCACAGGCAACGAATTTAAGCGGTGTGGTAAAATGGGCCATTGGGCCCGTGAGTGCCGCTCAAAGCCCAAGAAAGAGCAAGCCCACATCGTCCAGGAGGAGGAGGACGCTTCTCTGCTTCTCGTGAAGATGTCGCCCACCTTATCCCCTCCAGCGCCACCGCTAGCCACGAACGCGTCGCCTCTCCAACCTTCCCCACAAATCTCGCCAGTGATTCTGCTCCCACAGGCCGAACCAGCGCCATGGAGGGCGGAGCAGGAGCATGGCGGGGGCAGACCAGAGGCGGGGACGGCTGGTGGCAGCACACTTGAGGTGGCGACGGCAACGGCTGGAGCTGGCGCGGCAGGGGCGGCAACGGCGGGGTCCGGTGCCCCGGTTCTGCTCCGGGAAGAGAAAGTGCTCGCCCACCTGGACAAGGAGCAGGAGCGTGATGCGGAGACATGGGTCCTAGACACCGGCACCACCAACCACATGTCGGGATCCCGGGCGGCGTTCGTGAAGCTGGACACGGCGGTGCTCGGGACGGTGCGCTTCGGCGACGACCCGGTGGCGCGGATCGAGGGTCACGGGACTGTCGTGTTCGTGTGCAAGAATGGAAAGCTCCGGTCATTCTCCGACGTCTACTACATCCCACAACTGACGACGAACATCGTGAGCCTCGGGCAGCTCGACGAGGCCCGGTACAAGGTCAGCATCAATGACGGCATGATGCAGATTCGGGAGCCCGACCGTCAGTTGCTGGTGAAGGTGAAGCGCACGCCGAATCGGCTGTACATGCTCCATATCAAGTTGGCACAGCCATCATGCCTGGCGGTGCGTGGGCATGGAGACGAGGTCGCATGGCGCTGGCATGAGCGTTTTGGCCACGTCAACATGGCGGCGCTACGGAAGCTGGCTCGGGAGGAGCTGGTGCGGGGATTGCCGAAGGTCGGGCAGCTCAAGCAGCTGTGCGAGGCGTGTCAAGCTGGGAAACAACGGCGTACTTCGTTTCCTATGCAAGCCGAGTACCATGCGTGGCAACTGTTGGAGCTGGTGCACGGTGACTTGTGTGGTCCAATCACGCCGGCAACACCAAGGGGGAACAAGTACTTCATGCTGTTGGTGGACGACCTCAGCCGGTACATGTGGGTAGCCGCGATTCCTTAAAAGGATCGTGCAGCGGCTGCCATCAAGGACATCCAGGCGCGTGCGGAAGGCGAATCCGAACGCAAGCTCAAGGGACTCCGCACTGATCGTGGAGGTGCATTCACCTCAATCGAGTTCGCGGAGTACTGCACGATTGAAGGTGTGTATCGTCAGCACACCGCGCCCTATAGCCCGCAGTAGAACTACATCGTCGAGCGCCGGAACGGCACGGTTGTGGCGATGGCAAGGAGCATGCTCAAGGCGAAGGGATTGCCTGGATGGTTCAGGGGCGAGGCGGTAAGCACAACTGTGTATGTGCTGAACAGGTGTCCGACGAAGAGCGTGGACGGCATGACCCCGTTCGAGGCATGGCACGGGAAGAAGCCGGTGGTACACCACCTGCGGATGTTTGGCTGCATCGTCTACATCCGGAACACGACGTCGCAC
This sequence comes from Oryza sativa Japonica Group, assembly GCF_034140825.1. Taxonomy (NCBI): domain Eukaryota; kingdom Viridiplantae; phylum Streptophyta; class Magnoliopsida; order Poales; family Poaceae; genus Oryza; species Oryza sativa. The sequence continues at coordinate 2,049,385 of NC_089044.1, forward strand.
CTTACCAAGCTCGAGGACCGTGGCTGCAAGATGATCTTCGTCGGCTATGAGTGAGGGTCCAAGGCGTACTTAGCGAATTATCATCTAAGTAATGATAGATGTCAGAAATTTCTAAGGGTGAAGTGTCTCGATCTAAATGAGACGTCCATTCTCCCCTAGAAATGTGGCCGAATAATAAGGCCATAATTTCGACAACGTCTCATAATAATTCAACCCAAAATAATGCCATTAAATCAGGACATTAAGCATGTCCCTATTTCTTGCAAAGAACTTACACAAGAAAATTTCAAGAGTAGCATACATAGGACATAGAGGCAATTTTATTTCCCCTTGCGAGGAAAGTGAGCTTTATTATTATTAAATTTGGAGTTGCTACAACCCCATAGTAAAGCTTCATCTTAGCCATCAAATGACAAGATTAATAGGATCTTGCTTAGTTTGCCTCTTAGTCTTCTATATTTCTTATTGATTTGCGGAATGATGAACCAAGTCAATTATGGTCCACTTTGTCTTAGTATTACAACTCTGAAAATGACCGTAGTCTAATGGGAGAAGAATCATATGAAATGGACAAGTGACGCATATGAAATGTGCGATATCCATCTCACTAAGTTTGCACGCCATGTGATTTATTTCTTATGCTACCTTTTAAATTATGGCGGCAAATGTGCATAGGCACTAAAATTGTACTAAGCATTAGTTTTTGACAAACTTCTAAAGTTCATCTCAACGTTTGCTAGATACAGTTTTGCAATATCATGCTCAAAATTCTCCCGTAACACTAACAGGGATGATAATCTCAATATTTATGAGTGACATGCGAAACATAGCATTATATTGGCCTTCTCCCAGGCTAAAGATGCCTCTTGAGTTTAGGAAAAATTAGTGACATCAGCTGCGGGAGCCACAAGGAATCTTTTGTTAATGCTAAGTCATACTCAAATAGGCATTAGGCTCAGTTAAGTCAATGAGGAATAATAATAATAATTCCATAGACTTTAACTGATAAATAAAATTAAGTGCCACTATTATTGTGGTTGCTTGTGCAAATTACGTACAATAGTACATTAACTTACACAATAATAACTTAATCTTTATTTCGCTTTGTATCACCGTTGGGCAGAGACAAAAACGAAGGAATCAATAAATGAAATTACTTATAATCCAAAATCAAGTCACCGTTGGGCAGAAATGATTAGGGAGTAAACATTAATGTCTTAAGTCACATCACCAAAAGGTAGAAGTGATAAAGTAAATAATTTAAAATCCCAAATCAAATCACCATACGGTAGAAATGATTAGGAAATGACGCCATTAGTGATGCCATAGAATTAAAATTAAAATCCTTAGCCATATCACCGTTGGGCAGAAATGGTAAAGGAATTAAGCTTGCTGACAGATTAGATCCTCGATCACATCACCGTAAGTTAGAAGTGATAAAAGGAATTAATGCACTAATGGCATAAATAAAATTGTAAGTCATATCACCATTAAGGCCAAAATGACAGAGAATTAAAATAATGATTGACAATACTTAGATTTCTTCCCTTAATTACATCACCATTGGGTAGAAAATAATTAAGGAAATAACAATCTTAATGAAATCATATTTCTTTCTAGATAATAATCTAGAAATAATTTACTCAGTATTGCAACTGATCAATAATAAGCACTGATAATTGCATATAATTAGTTTACCATGGCTTAGTCAATCATGTGCAAAATAGACTTAGAATTTCATAGTCAAAACACCATTGGTCATAAATAATTATGAATAATCTTAAAATTAATTCCTCAATTATATCACCGTTTGGTAGAAAATAACTAAGGAATAAAAAAATATAATTGACATGCAATTATAATAACGTGGGTTAAATATAACTTCAGATCTTAATGCTTTCTAGTCGAATTTCTCGTTGGTTTCATTCGACTATAATTAAGTTACTAAGAAAATGACCATCATAATGATGTTGACATGAAATCATAAATACTTTCTAGTTAAATTTCCATTCAACTAGAAATAAATTAAGTGGCTTAAGGAAATAATAATCTTTATAAATATTGACATGAAATCATATTAACGTTGGTCAAATATAATATCATATCATTAATTTATTTCTAGCTAAACTTTCCGTTGGTTCCATTTAACTAGAAATAATTTTCTGAGTGATCAAATAATTGACCATAATTTTCCAGCAATTTAAATGGCTAAGAAAGCTAATAAATGAATTTCTGGAAATAAAAAAAATATAAATGCCGGGCTTAAAATTAATAATGCGGCCCATCACTTCCTAAGCCGGCCCATAAAAATGGGCTAAATAAATTCTGAGAAATTAAATTCGCGGGCTTAATAAATTGAAATAAAGGCCCACTCTTATCGAAAAGCCGGCCCAAAACGGACCGGCCCATTTATGTGTGCGCGCGGTGCTTAGGCAGACGCGGCCCAGATCGGCGCGGCCCATGAAGGCGATGGTCCGACGCGGGAGCGACGACGGCCGTCCGATCAAACGGACGGCCAGGATTTCGCCTTCGCCGCTGAAATCGCTTAACGGGTCAAACCCTAACCCTAATCCCCATTTCTCCCCTTCTCTCCCCCGATCCAATCTCCCGGCGAGCGAGCGAGTGGAATCGGCGGCGATCATGGCGGCGACGGCGTTCCGGCGAGGTGGAGCACGCGTGCGACGACAAGCGCCGAGCGGCTTCCATTTGCCGTGGCTGGGGGCGCAGCCGAGAAGGGCGCCAAGCCGTGCCATGGCGTTGGCGGTCCGGCGAGGCGGCGGAGCCCGAAGGTAGCTGCCAAGCCGGCGCTTATCGTCCCCGGCGAGGGACGGTGAGGAGGGGACTCCAAGGCGGCGCGCGCATGGACGTCAACCAGCGCGACCGTGATGGAGAGGCGGCGAGGGCACGCCGAGGCACACGTGGGCGAAGGAGTTGCCCGTGCGGCGACGACGACGATGCCTTCTTCCCGGCGAAGCCCGTACGGCGGCGCTAATGTCGTGCGGCATCTCCGGTGGCTTAGGGCTTCAACGATCCGGTAAATTCCCGAACTCAAAACCCTAATCTTGAGTTTTATTTGGATTTAATTCGGGCTTTGGTCTTAGGGTTCTTAGAACCGAAATTAGGGTTCTTCGAATTTTGGGGATTTTAGGCCGATTTGCTCCGGCTTATTGGGGAAATTTCAATCTTGTTTATTCCCTTTTGCTTAATAGTGGGGAATTTCAATCTAGTTTATCCCCTTTCTTGTTTTGCTGAGTGCAAGCCGAAAGATTAGCTTCGGTCTAGGAATTCTTAGTGTGAGATTGGGAATTTCAATCTTGTTTATCCTAAACCTCTTCTTCTCTTAAATTCTACTACTAAGCAACGAAATTAAACCCTTCAATAATTTTGCTTCTACTGTTTGCCGAGACCACCAGCATAATATGGCTTAATATGCAACCAAGACTTAAGGAAATTAATCTAATCTTATTCAAAATTGCATCATGCCGAATCAATCTTGAACTTTGTAAGGGTGGCTTCTAATCACAGGGATGATGTGATTACGAGGGAACATGAAGGCTAAAATAAAGCTCTGATACCACAATGTTGGAATTTAATCCAATTAATTAATTGAGTCTTAACCTAAATATGATTACCTCTTGCTTATGCGGAAACTAATTGATCACTGACCTGAGATGAAGCATTGCTTTTCTTCTTTCTTCTCCTTTGTTTCTTCTGTTGTGAGATACCTCACGAACCCCTTCCAGTGTCTAATCGATCGGGCGATTGATTTAGGGTTTAGGGTTGGAGAGAGTTGAGTGGTCACCTGCCTCCCTCCTTTCTCTTTCTTTTATATAGCGACACTGGTGGGGCTCGGAGGTTTATCTCAATCTAAAATTCGAATCTATTTTGTACCGATCACATAAAACAGATTTATCTCTTAGTTTGTTTCTTGTTAGGGCCTGTTTGGTATAGCTCCAACTCCTAAATTTAACTCCAAGAGTTGAGTCTGGAGTGGAGTTGTGGAGCTGCCTAAACCCAGCTCCACAACTCTAGTTCATTTTGTGAGAGAGCTCCACCCAGCTCCACTCCCAGTTTTGGTGGAGCCGAAACTGTTTGGCTGAGCTCCAGCTCCAGAAGAGGTGAAGCTGGAGCTGGAGCTGTGCCAAACAGGCCCTTAGAATAGGAAAACCGGTGGGATTTTAACCTTATCCTAACTAACCGGCATTAGCCGATAAAATCAACCAACAGCTAGGTCTGGGTAGTGCTAGAGAAAGAGACGATCGATGTGAGAGCGTAATTACTTTACTGGGAGTGGATGGACTACTGATCACTAGTGATGAGTTTAGTCATGCTTTTCTTGGCCGGTTCATGTCAGAGCAGGCTGCAAGTTTGGCACACACAGTAAGCTGCACGGTTGGTGGTGGTTTGGTAATTCGGTGGTGTATCAAGCTTCATCCAATAAGAGATTAGGAGTAGCTATATTTATCACGTTATATTTTTTGCCACGAAATAGTGAGATCATTTTACATTGTAAAAGATTTTATACGTGTCTAATTTTATTCCAATACAATAGCTTCAATTCCTCTGTTTTAGAACTCAACTTTCCCATTTCGAAATTCCTCTTTTCAAATAGGACATCATTTTCTAAATTATGCACAAACTTATTTTTAGGAAATTTCCTCTATCTTTCTTCCTTCCTCCCTTTTCCCTTCCCCACCTCTCCTTTTTTCTTTTTCTTTTCTATCTTTCCTCATTCCTTTCCTCTTCTTTTTCCCTCTCCTATCTCTAGGCTGACGTATTCTGCTTTCTTCCTTTAGCATACAAACGTTCATAAACTACAAGGATTAGGGATCTACCAAACATGCCCTTAGTACGAGGAATGCCAATATTAGAGTGACAAGTAGCACTATTCATAATAAATTTATTTTTTTATGATCTTAGTATGTTATTGTCTATAAAAGTGTCATGTTAGAGGTTGCAACAATAAGTAGTGAGTCCTTGATCAAGTGAAAACACGTCCACCACAAGGGAGCACAAAATATGAATATATGATCAACTCCACATCCCTTCGCCTACTAATCATGTGGCAGCTCATCCAGTTGCTCTTAAGATATGTCACCTATGTACCGTAAAATGGTAAAGTGATGTAGCCATCCATATGTGAAGGCCCATGAAACATATTTATAGACTAGTAGTGGCTTCTGACGTAGAAAGAGTGATATGGTCTATCTTAAACATATCTTAGTTGTGCAGGCATCTGTTGTAACTTCCGAGTGACAATCCATTTGCTCTTTAGAAAACAACATATTCGTTGATATAAATTAAGCTGCCAACATGAATTTGACGCGCATGCGTGAAGACCCATAGGGAAACATATGTATAGAATTTACAAGTTTTGTTGACAATAAAAGGAGTGATCCAATGCATGTGGGGAAATAATTGTGATTTTTCACGGTTTCTTTTTAATGGAAAAGTGAAGCCTCACGCTGTCACGCATGACTAGAAGACGGAGCAGGATTTGTCTTTTTTAAACCGGAGTGGGAACACACACAATTTATTTTAGGATTAGTAAATAGAAATGGATGCAGTCAGTGGATGCAAAATAGGATGAATAATGAGTCATGATCGGCGCAGGCAGAAAATATTATTTGATTCGCAAAAGCTTTGCGCGTCAATGGCTAAGAAAATTCAATTTACAACCGCGTCATGCTAGGTACTCCCTCCGTTTCATGTTACTACTCTAAGTTTGACTAACTCTATGGAAAAAAGTAATAGTACTTACAACACCAGCATAGTTTTACTAAATCTACAGTAAACCATCTTTGGTCGGTCAACAGATTTCACAGTAGTCTCGGTTGTATTAAAAACCGGGACTAAAAACATCTTTAGTCCCGGTTTAAAAGCTCAGGTGTACTTTTTGATCTTTAGTCCCGGATAATGTTATCAACCGGGACTAAAGATCTATTTGTTACCAACTGGGAAAAAAGATTGACATAAGCTTTACTCCCGGTTGGTACACCAACCGAGACTAAAGATCTATTTGTAGTCCCGGTTGATAACACTAACCGGGAAGTTACCAACCGGGAAAAAAGATCGACATACACGGAGAGACGTGCGTGTGGATCAGATCGACACATATCTCCTCCTCCCTCTCGGTTCTATCTCCTCCTCCTCCTTTAACTCCTCTCCTCCCCTCCTCACACCCTATCTCTTCCTCTCCTCCTCTCCCTTCCCCCTTCTCCCCATTTGCAGCGGCGGCGCACGGCGGCCGTGCGCGGAGGGCCAAGCGACCGGCGTGGCGGTGGCTGGCGGCCTCGCGGCGGCGCGCCGGGCTGCCTCGCGGAGGGTTGGGCGGCCTCGCGGGGTCGCGGCGGCTGGCGGCGCACAGGCGGGTGGCGTAGGCGCTTTTTTTTTTTTAAGATTTATGACTCGGATTGAGATTTATTTGATTTGTGTGTGATATGAATATATAATGTATTTGTGATGAATTTTGTAAAAGTTGTGATGTAATTTTTTTTTTAAGATTTTGTGATGTATTTGGAGATGATCAATTTGAGGATTTAGAGGTGATAATCAATTTGATATTTTACAATTCGGGAATGATTGATTTGGGATTTTGGGGGCGGGATGGAGTGAAATCAATATTAAAAAAAATAAAATGAAAAAAAGAATAAAAGAGCAACCGGATCTAGGCTGGCTGTTACCAATCAGGACTAAAAAGGCTCTATCTTTATTCCTAGTTGGTAACACTAACTAGGACTAAAAATAAATTTTTACTCCTCGTTATTTCACCCGGGACTAAAGATAGCGATCTTTAGTCCTGGATTTGTTTTCCAACCGGGACTACATGGGGTTACGAACCAAACCGGAAGTAAAAACTACTTCTCCACTAGTGCTATAATTAAATAAATTTTCATAATACATTCGTCTTGTGTTAAAAATATTACTACTTTTTACTATCAAACATAGAGTAGTTTGACTTTAACTAAAGTCAAAACATATTCTAACCTGAAACGGAGGGAGTAGTAGGCACTAGGGGAGAGAGCTTACGCGGCAGTTAGCAACTAAGTAAAGACGCGTCCCCTAGAAAAGCAAATGAGGAGGAAAAGATCGCAAGGGTGGATCTACTCCAAAAAGATCTCCCAGGAGCAGAGTACACTACTAAAAAAGGGAAAAAAGTTTCTCCATATGGCCCAAAACCTATTTTCGTATGCATAATGTTAGCCCGTCTGCCCCAAATGGTATGCGGAAATCTGAATTTTATGTACAGGTAGCACGTAAAAATAAAAATCCAAAAAAATAATAATATTAATAAAAAGAAACCCTAGGAATCTCGGCGGCGGCGGCGCAGATCCGGCCGTCGCTGTGTCGGTTGCCGCCGTCCGACGAGCTACTCACCGTTGCGCCTACCACCGCCCGAGTACCCGAGGAAGGTAGAGCCGTCCGCTATTCACCGCCGGCCCTCGCAGTCCACCGAGCTCACCGCCGCGCCCGCCACTACCCCGTTGGCACTCCCGGCTGCGGCGGCCACCGCCGCTTCTCCCCGAGCCCGTCGACGTCGCTGTTGCCCACCGTGCAACACCCGGCCAGGCCTGGCCTCTTCCGAGCGGAAGCCGCTGCTCCCAGCCATTCCCGCCCGCTGCCGTTGCTCCCTGAGCGTGTCGCCAAAGCCGTCACGTGCCGTCGTCGCGCAGCCGCCGTTGCCACCCCGTTGTCGCCGGGAAGTGAGGATGAGAGGAGATGAGAATGAGAGGAGGTGAGGAGGAAAAACAATCTACTCTCAACCCAATTTAACCAATTGAATCGTTTTTTCAATGTTGCAGCTACTTTTCACCTAGTTTGTCCATCTTTGTCGATTTGCGCTGTAAATCGTCTGCCTTCGCTGCGAGAGTACGAAATCCCTTTGTAGGTTTGTCCCGTAAACCTTTCATTTGCCCATGAGATGGGTGTTTATCCCTAGTTTCATCTAAATCAGCTCTGCTAGCCGGTTTAGTCTATCAAAACCCATCTTGATATCACCACATAGCATTTAGGTGTTCTGATCATTTATGTCTTTTTGCCAAAAAAAAGTTAAACATGATTTTTGGCAACTCCACTATGGATATAGTTCATCAACATCATGACCAAGCGTGAAGTGGATCAAAGCAATATCCTCCCCGTCACTTTGGAGGATTTGAACGAGGAACAACGCCAAGAGATAGAATGACATATGAAGGCGACACAAGAGGTGCTTTTGGCGGGATGCTTCGTCAAGACTCATTAAGGAGTTACTCGAAAGCCTGACCCAATGCCCCGTGTCGTTGTTAATGAGGTAAGCATTGCTGACATTGCTCTTTAGCATATTCCGTACATGAATCCGTTAATGCTACTTTTAATAATAAACTTGAGGCTGCTATGAGTTCATCTTTTGATAGGAGAGTTGAATCTTTTATGAGTTCCAAATTCGGCTCTCTCATGGCCGATTTGCCATCAAATTATATTCGATGTACTAGCCCAACCCCCATTCATCACATCTATAGCAAAACTGATGGAGCGGCTACACAATATACTAGGAGCGAGGCTAACCCTAGCACCACGGGCGGTCCAGCCATTCCTTTGGCTGGTCTGACCTGCTCTCCTGCCTTCGGTTTGACCAGCCATTAGACTGCTCTGACCGTGTAGACCTACAGTCCGACCACACCTCTGACTGCCGGTCAGACCGGGCCCTAGACCGATCAGACCGACACAATCATGCTCTGATAATTCTGTTTTGCACCATTATCCAGTACCTAATCCACTAGTAGCTCCTGCTAATCCATATATTCATCGACATGTGCCTAATGTTTGCAATGATCCTAATGGTGGATACCCTCAAGATGTTAGATATGGCCAATATAGCAATATTGCGCTGACACCTCCTTTTAGGCCATAAAATCCACAACCAAGGCCTGAAAATATGGAGGAGTGTGTGAGGAATATTATTAGAGAAACTTTCGGGATTGAGTCGTATCTTGATTATTTTGATAATATCCCATATCCTTGTGGTTTTAGAGTTCCTGAATTTACTAAGTTCAATGGTGAGGATAGTAGGCCACATGGGACCACATAGGCCAATTTTTAGCACAATGTGGTGAAGCTAGTAAGACAGATGCTTCTAAATTATGCTTGCTTTCTTTATGTTTGTATGGTACTGCTTTTACATGGTTTAATTCTTTACCGGCAAATTCTATTCATACTTCGGCTCAATTAGAACAAAATTTTTTTTGATTATTTCATACATGGTTTACTGCTTCCTACTAAAGAAAGATTAGATGGCCAATAATTTCTTAATGTTAGTCAACTTATGCAAAAAGCTCTAGCTCAAGAAAGCCGAGTTAAAGAAACTAAGATGTTTGTTAGGTCTAATGATAAGAAGCCTAATGTTAGTATTGTTGATTTCCATGATGAGAATGATGATGATGATGATGATGATGATGATGATGATGATGATGATGATGATGGTGATCATGATATTTATATTGTTGAGTGGTCATGGACTAATAAGAATAAAACTTTTGTTTGTTCTAATTTGATGCCTACTCCTCGCAAGGATCGACAAAGTGAGATTAAGCATAGCTTTCACGTGGTCAAGTGTGATAAGATTTCTGACTATCTTTTACAATAAAAACAAATTAGGTTACCCGAAGGCCATGTCATACCATCTTTGGAGGAATTGAACTGTCATTCTTGTTGTAAGTGGCATGATTCTTATTCCTATACTACTAATGAATATAATGTGTTTCGTCGACAGGTTCAATCGGCTATAGAAGAAGAACGATTGAAATTAACTGAAGGTTCTAAGATGAAGCTAGATCATGATCCTTTTCATGTGAACACTATTGATTTTAATGATAAAAATGTGTTGATTCGGCTAGAAGTAGGTAGTGATTGGAGAGCCTAGGCCTAAGATGATTGTGCCAAAAAGTCCAGGAGTTGGTGTATGGAAGGAAAATAGAGGTGAAGCTTCGAGGTCAAGAACATCACAAAAGCCAAACGTGTCTTCTGAGATGCTTTTGAACAAGTATGAGAAGAGAATTGCTGAGCAACGTTCTAACAAGGGTAAAAGACCAAGATCACCTCCTAGGAGAGATTTGGTTAATCCCCAAGACAAGTGGAGCTGCCTTTTCCTTACAATCCACAAAGTCATGCAATGGGGGCCTTGTCCAATGCCGCCGCCGGGTTATCCTTTTCCTTACTTCATGCCATGGGGGGCACCGCCACCAATGTACGAGTTCGTGCCACCAACGGTGCTAATGCAATTTCATCAAAGTTGGGTGGAGCCATGAATGTCAGTGCATGAGCAGTTGTTTTCGTCAAACAAAGACTGGTTTCAATCAAAGAATCGGTTTGAGGAGGAAAGAGGTGGAGGAAAGCGCGCCAAGGTGGAGACAAGGACTTCAGAGCTGATTGTTGTCAAAGTGGGGTCTCATGATTGTGCCAATACCTACTGGAGATGAAGCCAGGGTGGTTCAAAGCGAGAAAACTGAAGCCGAGACAATCACGGCGTAGGACACCAGTGAAGGTGGATGCCTAAGAATTTGACGGCTTCACAAAATAGGAGGTTGCAATGTCTTCGTGCTCATGAGTTGAAAGAAAAGAAAACAGAAGTGTGGAGAGATAGGAGATTTAATGAGTTGCGGCTGCCGCCAAGGCAAGAGTGGAGACCTAAGCCAATGGAGATTGAAAAGCCGGTGGTTGCTCAAGATGAAGAGGGAGACTTGAAAGAGGATGAGCCACCGGTTGTTAATTAGCAATGATTCACCACCAACGGAGAACATGGATGTCAATATGGTGTGCATGTTGCCTATGGAGTTCCGTGCCACGGATGAGGCTAGAATTGCCTAATTTCACAAGGACCAAGAGATGCAGCTTTTGAGAAGCCCGATGAGTCTAACCGTCATATGAGGCCTCTCTACCAAAAGGGTCACATTGATGGGAAGCCGATCTCTAGGATGTTGGTGTATGGAGGTGTCGCTGTGAATTTAATGCCATACTCACTATTCAAGAAGTTGGGGCGTGGAGATGAGGATTTGAAGAAGACCAACATACCACTCAACGGCTTTAATAGTGAACCAATGGAGGCCAAAGGTATCTTTTCTATGTAGCTTGCCCTGGGGAACAAAACGTTGCCAACCGCTTTCTTCATCGTCGACGTCCAAGGTAACTATAGTTTTTGTGTTAGAGGTGACACATAGTGGCAGGTGAGCGTTCAAGAATATATTTATGTCACGTGCTTTTTATGGAAATTTGAATGCCATGCAAAATGTAGTAGTATGGTGCGTAGCTATATTTTTTTTGTCATGTTGAATTTATTAACGCGTTGAATTTATAAATTTTATTCCCTTCGATACCATCTATCTAATTTATTTTTGTAAAATGTTTTCAACGATATATATTATTCATTTTCAATTTCTTACAATGTTTTATTGCTATTTGGTTGCCATTAAAAGAATAGGGTTCTATGACCAAATGATTATTGTCATATATAGCATATAATATGAGCAATATTGATCTCAAATTATTGGTTTATATTTCTTAAAACTCATGGCAAACTATCTAATTGTATGTATGTAATGGAGGGAGAATACACATGTATATATTTGAGGAAAGACATGATACATGTAGAAGGGGATGGAAGGTATTTGTGTATTTTTAGTTTGATCTAATCCATCACGTACGGACAGGCAAGTGGAGGTGGGAAGGATCCTTTAAGGATTAAGGGTTAATTGGATACATGTCACAGCAACTTTGCAAAATTAAAAAAAATGCCACTATTATTTATCATATTAGCTACATGCCACTAGAAATTTTTAAAATTGAAACCATACCATTCCCGCCCCTTTTCTGTCTCCTCTCTCACATCCCCCTTCCGTGAGGAGGCGGAGGCTGCCCCACGCTCTTGTCCATCGGCGACGACGGTGCCACGGCGGAGCGCCGCCCAGTAGCGGGGGTGGCGGGGGGTCGTCGGGGTCATCGAGTTGGAGAACAAGATGGTGGTTGGAGGAGGGGGGTCGGTGGCGCCGAGCGGGGCGAAGCTGACGTGCCTCACCATTGACCACCGTTGGAGGGCTCGGGAGCCGCTCCAAACCGTCCTTGACGCCATCTGCGGCGGGATGTCTCTGGAGCTGTCGCCGCCGCCGTCCTCGATGCCATCCGCGCAGGAGGGCTCGAGAGCCGCTGCCGCTGTCCTCGATCTACGACGGGAGTGCTCGGGAGCCGCCGCCTTCGTTGCCGTTGTCCTCTTTGCAGTCGCGCCAGATGGAAGAAAAGATGGGGAGATGGAACTGACATGTGGGATGGGAATGGAGACGGCGCGAGAGAGGAGACGGAAGAAGGGACAGGAGTGGCATGATTCCAATTTTAGAAATTTCCAGTGGCGTGTAGCCAATATGACGAATAGTAGTGATATTTTTTAAATTTTGTAAAGTTACACAGTGGCATGGATCCAATTAACCCTATAATATAACGGATGAAAATAATGGGTCCACTTTTTTTTCTTAGAATTTTTGCCTTTTTTCCCAATTTATTAGTGTGACACGTGGCAGTCTTAGAGCATTTGTAGGAGTGCCACGTGGAGGCTTAGGAGCGTTTGTAGGAAGTTTAATTGACTTTTAGTATTTAATAGAAGATAATAGATAATAGATAGATATTTGCACCTAATGAATTGATAATTTAGCTAATGTATTTTTTTAGTTGTACTTGAATTGTACTCCATTTATTCAGGGTGGTGATCAAATTGATTCTTTAATTGCTTTTGTTCATTTGTTCACTTTAATTTGTCCGATTGATAAGATTTAACATACTGATTTGCAAACAAATTACTCCAATATATAGCACGATGTAAAGTGTTTTCAAAAAGTTTAAAACATTACGTACTTTTATTATTATAGTATTATTCAAAGTTTTAGGACGCTACAACGTTCTCCCTCAGATCAGCCGCCACCGACACCCATGCTCACCATAGGGGATCGATCACCTGTGTGTAGCCATCGTCCATCCGCACGTCACCCGGCCGCCGTCGCCTGCGTGACCGGGGTGAGCGTCAGAATGGGGAACTTCCAGAGGCCAGAGCGTGTGCCTTAGCGACGCCTCATCCGTCAGCGACAGGTTGTAATGTTGTACTTGTAGAGGTGAAGGTGGACGATCTCGTCAAATATCGTGTGTAGTCTTGCGAGTTGCACTCGTTTCTCCAGCACAAGTTTCAGTCAGGCTTTAGTGACATGGAATTTTAATTGTTCCTGGCTGGTTCGGTGGTCTGCAGGTAGTGATGACATAAGAAGGATATGATACTCCCGGGTTGGGGATTTTCCATTTTCTGTTAAAGCACCAGATTACATTTGTCGGCCACCACACTTTAATTTACATGACAGTCACTTCTTCCACTTGCCAACTTGGAGCCATTCTCTCTAATCTAATATATCCACCTTGTTGTACAGAAGGTCCTGCATTACTGCAAACGGATCCTCATCAGGGGAAAGCAGTACAATGGAGCGTCGTTGACTGATCACCAACCCCAGCAAACACTAGATGCAGCATACAAATGGCTTAGCTGAGCACAAGAAGTTATAGGCTGATGGTAGAAGCTAGGAAGGAATCTGAAGGAGCTCTGGTTCCTGGCTTGATTGATCTTGCTGCTGCTTCTCCGATCCTCCGGCCTCTGCTATGTTCCTCGACTCCTGCTCCGGTTGCTATCTCACACATCTCTCTCAATTTCTACTGATATATTTTTTCAGTCCTTTATTTCCAGACCACCAAAGAACAAACTAAAGCTCAGATCGATCGGTAGCCATGGATGCCGTGGTGAGTGTCTCACATGGGGCACTGGGGCCGCTACTGGGCAAGCTCAGTACCTTGCTCGCAGACAAGTACGCGTGCTTGAAAGGTGTCCGCCGTGAGATCCATTCCCTAAGATCGGAGCTGAGCAACATGCAAGCGGCGCTCCACAAGTATGCGTCACTCGAGGACCCTGACATCCAGGTGAAGGCCTGGATCACCGAGCTGAGGGAGCTTGCCTATGACATCGAGGACTGCATAGACAAGTTTATGCACCAACTTGGTGCCAACGGTGAGCAGCACCGCACCAGTAATAGCATCGAGGACTTCTTTAGGAAGAGTATACAACGTCTCAAAACTCTTGGCCCGAGGCATAATATTGCTGGCGAGATTGAGGAACTGAAGGCACGAGTTATCTCGGTGAGAGATCAAAAGAACAGCTACAAGCTTGACGATATTTTTTGCAGTAGCTCTAGCAATACCAATGCTTCTGTTGATCCACGGTTGGCTACTCTCTTCGCGGAAGAGAACCATCTTGTCGGTATAGATGGCCCAAGGGTTGAACTTGTCAATTGGTTGGATGCAGAGAGCAGGTTGATAAAGTGTCGCAAGGTATTATCTATTGTGGGGTTTGGAGGTCTTGGGAAGACAACTCTAGCGAATGAGGTATATCGTAGGGTTAAAGTTCATTTTGACTGCCATGCATTTGTGTCAGTGTCACAAAAGCCCGATTTCAAGAATATCTTCAAGGATATAACATACAATATGCCTACGAAAGATGGTTTCCTCAAAGATATTGACACATGGAATGAAAAGAAATTTATTGAAAAGCTAAGAGAACTACTTGTGGATAAGAGGTAATTCTCTAGTTCTTTTTTCCCCTCTTCGATAAAGTTGTATACCCACACTCATGATATAATAGAGTGGTTTTTCATTCACAAACTTATATTGTTGATAAACTTTAACTAGGTATCTTGTTATAATTGATGATGTATGGTCTATTTCGGCATGGAAAGCTATCACGGTTGCATTCCCGGATAATGACTGTTCCAGTACAATTATAGTTACTACACGCGTTTCCGATGTTGGATGGTCATGCTGCTTAAATGGCATTGACCGCAATTATCAGATGGAACCTCTAAGTGAAGTTCACTCTGGAAGACTATTTTGCAAGAGAATTTTCAGTACAAATGAGGATGGCTGCCCAGATATTTTACAGGAAGTTTCAACAGATATATTGAAGAAATGTGGCGGTCTTCCATTAGCAATTATTAGCATATCTGGCTTATTAGCAAATAGACCAGTTATCAAGGAAGAGTGGGAGAAAGTGAAAGAATCGATTGGTTTTGCATTGGACAAGAACCAAAATCTAGAAGGAATGAAAATCATACTGTCCCTTAGCTTTAATAACCTTCCAAACTATCTCAAGACTTGTTTGCTATATTTGAGCATATTTCCAGAGGATTGTATTATTGAAAGAAACATGGTAGTATGGCGATGGATAGCTGAAGGCTTTATCTCTGAAGACTGTGGGCAGAAATTGGAAGATGTTGCGGAGAGCTACTTTTATGAGCTCATCAACAAAAGTCTGGTTCAACCTGTGGACATTGGTTTTGATGGTAAGGCTCGTGCATGCCGTGTCCATGATATAATGCTTCAATTTATCTCCTCAAAAGCAACAGAAGAGAATTTTGTTACATTATTAGGTGGCCAAACTAGAAAAACGAATTCGCATCATTATGTTCGGCGATTATCCATTCAGGACACTAATAATCATTTGTCAACTCTGTTAGCAAACAAAAATTTATGCCATGTTCGATCCCTACACTGCTTTGGTGGGAACATAATTTTTTTGCCCTAGCTTTCCCGGTTTGAGGTTCTACGAGTATTGGATTTTCATGGCTCTCAAGGTTTAGAGCAGTATTTGGAAAATATAGACAAGCTATTCCAGCTTGAGTACTTAAGCCTTTGTTGTTCAAACATATCACATATACCAACACAAATTGCAAAGCTCCAAAATTTGGTGACGCTGGACCTTCGCCAAACATGCGTAGAAGAGTTTCCCACTGAATTTTGCCGATTGATAAAGCTACAACATCTTCTCGGAGATCGGATGTTGAAGCTACCGGATGGAATTGGGAATATGAGGAATCTACAGGTGCTATCAGGCATTAATATAAGCAGTAGCTCAGCGAGCGCAGTGGCAGAACTTGGTGAGCTGACCAGTTTGAGGGACCTCAAAATAAGTTTGTCTGATAAACTCAGCAAGTGCAAGACAAAAGAAGAGATGTTACTCGCCTCACTTTGTAAACTAAGCAGCTACAAACTCCAATCATTGCACATTATAGATCACAGTACCGATGATTTCTTAGAACGTTGGTTCCCTATCCCTTGTTTCCTCCGATTGTTTCACATGATCACTGACTACTATCTCCTGCAACTTCCAAAGTGGGTTAAACCGTATCTCACCAAAATGGCATACCTTAGCATAAATTTACGTGAGATAAAGAAGGAAGATATGGAAACACTTGGAGACCTGCCAGCCTTACTCAGTCTAGAAATATGGCTGGAACCTGACCCAAAAGAACAGCTTACAGTCCAAAGCACAGGATTCCTATTTCTTAAGGAGTTTGTCCTTGCTTGTAGCGATCACAATGGTGGAGCATACCTTACGTTTGAGAAAGGAGCTATGCCAAAGCTGGAGAAGCTTGAGATTCTATTTCACGTTTTAATGGCAGAACCCCATGATTTCTATTTTGGCATCAACAACCTCCAACATCTCAAAGAAGTGGAGGTATTTATCTACCGTGTGGGCGCTGAAGATTCTGATGCTGAGGCTGCGGTGGCTGCCATCAGGAGCGAAGCAAATGCAAATCCCAACCATCCTAGACTTGCCATCAAGGAAGCATACGTCGAAGAGATCAGTAACAAAGAGTGTGATGATAACAAGGATGCAGAGGATCAGCAAGGCGGTGTTACTGTCAACTAATATCGTTGCCAGCGGCGATGTTTCTAGTGACCCATGAAAGAGGTATACAGAATCATCACTAAATTGCAAACTAGTCGTGTGGTAGTGGTACTTCTATTTGTGTACTTTTATGACCTGTTGCTTTGTTTTGCTCTACAAGAAATTTGCTCTTCCCATTTCTCTCGGATGTTTTCCGTTGCACGTCGTGAAGCCTGAATTTGGAGTCCACACACTTTTGGGGCTTATTAAATTATGTGTGTTTCACATTGTTAATGTAATGTACTAATGTTGTAATCGGCATTTTGTCTTACTAAAGCATGATCCTGCATGTTGCAGTTCTTTTTAAAATAATGGAACAACTTCGGCCTGCTTGGATTATTACTGTAGCTTTATTCGAATGTTCTCGCTGTTTAATTGTTTGATTGTAATGGCCAGTATTTTTTTAATCCTTGAGAAGATATGATAAGGTTCTAGATGCAATGATGTACCATTTTATACCGTGAAAACTGATCATTTGCCTGACAATTGAGTGGCAGTTGATCAATTGCCAGTTTGCCACTAGATGCAATGATGTACCATTTCTCAAAGATTTTAGAAAGGGTTTGCTTCCATGAGGACAAGTTGGCGGGCACTCGTGTATAGTCTCTGTGGCATCAGATATTCAGATGTCATTCAGTCCAACACTAACACACATATCGGAGGTGTGAGATGAGTTACCAAGAGCATTGGCGGTTCTTCAGTTTTCTAGTGTTCCAAACTTTTGTTTCAAAGAGCAGAGGATGGATAAATGTGAGGACATTATTACGGGGGTTGTGTTGTTCATTGTTCAATGATTAATTGGAATGTAGACGATTAATTAAAATTATATAGAATTTTGATGCTTGTAAAGATGTGTACACATTTTATAATATTTTGCCGCTTTTGGAGATTTAAATGCATACGACTATTGAAATTTTGTCCCTTTTGAAGCATAGACTTTTCATCACTTGTATAGTTACAGGTTTGGTTCATATTGCGTAAAATAAATAATTAGGAGTATACATAAACATTGTTAAACAAGATCCTAAAACATGAACGTGTTGCTTTGAATCATTATCATCTACTGCAACTGCAACCAGTGTTTGCACTTTCGGTTAGGCCGAAATTTTGGTAATTTTGGTGGTCACAAAATCTCATGAATCTTGGGGATTGTGGCACTTTTTGGCACGAAATTATTCGAAATGTTAACAATTTTTTTAATTTGAACAAAGTTTAAACAAATTCACACAAATTTGAAAAAAAAATGGACGAGATAGTTGCTTACCGTGGTCCGAAATTACAGACATTTCGATCCCTGACTGCAACATGTGAACAATTACCCGCACAACTTCAAATAAAACAGAAGATTATCAATCGTAACAACTAAAATATTTGAGATTTGCTCAGGTCCAACAAAAATTACCTCGAGGTGCTGGTACCTTGAGGAACTTTTTGTTGTTGGACCAGAGAAAATCTCGTAAAATTTCGTGTACGTTGTCGTCGTGGTAGTCATTCAGTCCAATATACCAAATCACATTTCGCGGCCAATGTAGACGAATCAGCGATGCATCCATTTCTGACGGGAAGATGCGGCGCCTTTGTCTCCCCTCCTCCGGCCTCGCGCCGCCATCACCGGCCGCCGCCGGCCACCGTCCCCGCCGGCTGCGAGAACCTTACTCCTCTTCTCCACGAAACGCTCTATCATCTGCTTTGTTGGATCCCGCCACCTGCACCTATCCTCACCGTCTCCGGCGACAAACGACGTTGTTTGACTTCGCCGACCTACGACCACCCTCGCCGGTGATGGCAGCCACCGCCGTAGATAACCCTGGCTCCATGCGAAGTTCATCCACAGCTCCCCCCACTGGAAATTGTTGTTCAACACCTCGCTGCCGGCGATGAGGTCGCGGAGCCCCGTGCAGGTGAAGTACATCGCCGCGATGTCCTCCACGGCGAGCCTGCGCAGGATGTCCTCCTGCAGGTCAGGCGGCAGCGAGGTCAGGCGCGGCGGCAGGAGCCTGCTGTTCTTCCGGCACATGTCCACGAAGAGTCGCCGGGCCAGCCCGCCGGCGAGCTTCTTCCAGAGGCCGGCGCCGTCGTCGGCCAGCGCGTGCGCCGTCGCATCAAGGTCGCCGGAGAGGAGGACGGACGCGACGCTTAGCGCGTCGATGCACGCCCAGTGCCTGGTTGTCTGGAGTCTCTGGACCTGATTGGCGTCGCCGGTGAGGTACCCGTAGAACACGACGTGGTCGCCGTGCGCGCATAGCCTCAGCACGGCGGTCTCGGCGCGGCTACGGCGCCTTTGCGTCGTCGTCCGTCGCAGGAGCTCCGGGACGGTGTAGCGGAGCGAGAGCGACGAAGCCACCGCGCCGATCTCATCCGGGAGTGGACGACGAGACGCTGACGAGCTGCCGCCGGCGCTGTAGGGGACGAAGCCGGCGTGGAGGAAGGCGGCGTGGGCGACCACGACGAGGCGGCCGAGGGGAGGCTCGGCGTCCCACCGGGCGGCGTCGATGGCATCGTGCAGTGGATGCCTCCTCGTCGTCCGCATCAATTCGAGCGATTTGATGACCAAATCGAGCCTTCTTTTTCGCTGAGCGTTTGTGTTTCATTTCTGAGGATAATAAGTTGGTCAGAGCGATGCGTTTCTTACGGAGAATGCTTTGCAACTTCGGAAAGGCTAAATTACTTTCGACGCATTTTCCATTAGAGATATGTTGATTTTTGATCCATTAGATTGACTTTGAGATTAGTGCTATTAAGTAAGACGAAAATAAAAGGGTGAATAGTCAGTTAACTCCTTTAACTTTTGCTCAGAGGTCGAATTAGTCCTGGATACTTTATAATATCCAAACAAGACCCTACAAATATCATGCGGCTTAATATAGTCCTTAAACTCACTTAAAACGCCATATGGACATGCCACATCATTTGTGCTTGTAAGATAACATTTAAATGTTTATGTTAACCTTCAATTTTCTATCAAATAAAAGAAGAAAAAGAAAGGGAAAAACAAGAAGAAGCAATCATAAAACAAAGGAAAATGCCAATTTTTTTAGCTAACAATGCTACATTTTTTTTCTTTTCTCAATAGTTTTTCTTTATTTCCAATGAAAAACATAAGGGTGGAATGGACATTTAAATATTGAATTTGGGTGCATAGATGATGTGGCAGGTACACATGACATGTTTAGAGAGTCTAAGGACTATACTGAATCACACAATAAACTTAAGGTACTTGTTTGGACAACACATAATATCATCAACTAAATTGATCCTTAAACGAAAGTTAAAGGATCATGTTATTCACCCAAAATAAAATTGCATCATGCACATGCAAGGATTCAAACCAACCAACGGATGTGTGTTTACATGCATAGACACATTCGGTTGCTCACACAGCGGCTCCAACCAACGAAGGATGAGAATTTTTGAAAATTGAATTGAAATTGCATACTACTTACACTTAAATTACATATTACTTATGTAATTACATATAAATAATATTATAAGTACATCGAACAGTTTTTAACAAAAAAAAAACTATCAGCATGTATTTAGATATACCCTCGGGACTTCAGGTCGGGGGCCCAATCCACGAATAAAAAATCAGGCGCCCGCCCACCTCGTTCCAAGCGTATAGTTTAGTATTGCTGCGTGGCTCCTCTTTATACTACTTTCTTCTTTTTATTCCGAGTACTTATCTTTCCATGTATGTGTCATGCCTATGCATGCATATTAACAACTAGTCTTTGCATGCTTATTTGTATATTTTTCTTCCTTCTTTCAATATTTTCTCCTAGAATAATT
This sequence comes from Oryza sativa Japonica Group, assembly GCF_034140825.1. Classification (NCBI taxonomy): domain Eukaryota; kingdom Viridiplantae; phylum Streptophyta; class Magnoliopsida; order Poales; family Poaceae; genus Oryza; species Oryza sativa. The sequence goes on from NC_089044.1 coordinate 2,069,951, forward strand.
ATTCGATTTATGATCCGATTAAACTGTTGTATTCCTTGTAATTGAATGTATATAACAAAATCTCACACGATTATATATCAATAAGAAAATTAACATTGCTTCATCTGTTATAAAAAAATGTTTTAATTCCCTCCATAAAATATTTCAATTTCAGTTAGAGAAATACAACATTTAAAAAATACGGATTAACCATTACATAAAACATTCAGTCCCAACAAGTGAGAGAAAAACCATATGAAAGATACAATGTATTTGCAAATACTTAGTATTATTCAAATAATTTTATATCATATATGAAATATTAATTTGTAACCTTTAAAATATTATAAAACACTATTAAAACATGCAAACAACAGCACATGCAACATTTACAAGTTTTAAATATACCTAGTTAATGTAGAAATTTATACATTTGATGTACACTCAAATTGCTAGCATATTGTCTAGAAAATTTAACAACTCAGGAAGTACACACAATCTTCCGTTTCTTCCTTGTTGAGGTTGTTGACAGAAGCTCCTCTGCACCACAAGTTGCAGAAATAACAGTATAAGGGGCTAACCGTGATTCCCAAACTAACTGAAACTTCATTGGCATGGTTACGGAGCCCGCTATTATATCGCCGAATCCCATGACGGGTAATTCCCTTTTGTTATCATACTTGAATTTTTCACCAGTTAGCAGTGTGATTCGAAGTGAGTTTGTAGCCAATGACGGGCAAAATGCAGTTATATCTATAATAGTTCCATCTTTCTGAAGTAGAGATTTAGGGTGTTCACCATACAAGGACAAGTTGCTCTCCATCATCCCTCTGTATAGGTTCAGCACACGGATCCAAAATGGAACACTGAAATTATTCCTCAGAACATTAGCATATATGTTTATGGCGACAAGTGACCCCTGCAATGTTCTTGCTATTTCCTTCCCTATTATCGCTAACCGGGGGTGATCCAATGGGTTCGAGCTTCCAAATGCGAGAACGTTGAAAAGGTAGCTGTACTCCTCATGTGAAAAGTTCCTAAGTTCAATGGGGTTTACTGTCCCAAACCTTGCTAGTTTCTCAAGCCTACTTATGATTATAACCTTGCTTCCGTTACCAGAGGAGGCTACTAAAGAATAAAAATTCAACCATTCACAGTCACTTATGTCTGAAATAAATTCAACAGTAATTAATGTCTTGAGAGGCATAACCTTGCGTTCATCAAATTTCTTAATATCATCGCCACCGAAATGCAGAATGGTAGAAAAGTGAGAGCGGATCCTCTCATCACTACAAACACTCCAAACTAGTGTCTTCTTACCTACTCTACAACCACCAATTATAGGCAGCACAGCTGGGATCTTAGGATGATCATCTAGCATCAATATGCTCATGATTTGTTGCCTTTCGACCTGACGTCCAAACATGAAGTTGTCAATGTAAAGATAGGTACTATATGGATTGCGGAATATCCGTTCGCATCCATTTAGGAGTGAAACAAATTCCTTTAGGTTATCAAGAACGGTTTCTAAATTTTCTAATGAACTCTTCACCTCCCTGCTAACAATTGTGCCACCAGATAGATGAAAGCGTCTTACATAATGGAAATCCAGGGCATATGAGTCACTCACCTCCCCTGCTTCTTTAATAAGCTCTAAGGGACCGTAAGTGTCAAAGACATGGTAGCCTTTATACATAGCCTCTGTAAGCATCTTGAGTTGCATCAGCATCCCTGCATTTGTAATGTATCGTCCTTCTGCCTCCTCAACAACCATATGAACCCTTAGAAGAAGATGTTGCAGTCTCTCAAGTTTGTTCTTCAAACATGAGTTGTGTCCATACTTACTGATAAGGAATGACATGAATCGGCTAATGATGTCACTCACTAATGCAGAAATGACAACATCCATAAATATAGGAGTTGCTTGAACTATCTTTAGATGTGTGTTTGCTAGGAAGCCAGCTACCAAGAGTTTGATATGGAAGGCTTTCATTGTTAACTTGGTTTAATGGTGTTTATATAGCACAACCCTTGTTGAAGCAATGAACCATGTTACAAAAATTAATGGTTGAGAATAGATGAAAACGATGTATCTGGACTTGACAGTCTTGCCAGGCCAATAGGAAACCTACATGTATTGACGTGAAGATTCTGCAATTTACAGAGGATCAACAGCTCAACATGTGTACTGTTGACTCTTGAGTCAAGAATTTACAGATGGACACATGGACAAATTGGCACTTAATTTCCATGCTATTTCTCTCCTTGTTTGCAGTGACAGACCCAGAAAATTTACCTTGGGAGTGCCTATGCAGATCACAAAGAACGCATTCTAACTACCGTCATACATATAAATACACTAATAATTTGAGCAAAATCTTTTATATAAGATTAGCAGTGAAATGAGAAGATTGAAAGATGTTTAAATGAAAACGCTTGCATTGCCATCACCAATCATCAAAGATTTAACTTTACAGTACTAATTTTTGAACTTGCTGATTTCAATTAATTGTCAATTACATGAGAAAGATAATAGGGGATTCGAATGAAGTAAATCATAAAATTTGTGAAGACTGATTGTCACTACCGCCGACCGCTGGCGAGGCAATGGCGGCAAGGCCTCAGAACCTCACGTTTAGGATCTGGGCGTTCAGTGGGTTGCGCCTGCCTTCGTTTCCTCGACTACCGCAGCGTAACTAGGCTGCCTAAATCAACTAAAACTCTGTATCTAAGCTAACTAAATCACCGAAGCATGCTACATCCTGGACTTTTGGCAAGATTTTTGGGTATGCCGGTGCATACGGGGAACCCCTCTTAGGTCCGCCCCTGCTTGTTTGTATCAGATATGATAAAATAATGCATCCGGTTAGCATGGTTTTTGGGGTCATGAAGCGAATACGCATTCTTTGGGTGTTTGCAACAAAGACTGCAAATTTTGAATGTCCTATAGTAAATTTTGCCTAAGTTTATTGCGCTGTTTTTAAATGTTGTTGCTAGCTAGTACAAAGAGTTTTATATGGACGGTTTCACAGCGTTAACTTTCTTAAATGGTGTTTATATAGAACAACCCTTGTTGAAGAAATATATATAAACCATGCTACAAAAATTAGATGAAACTGACCTGTATGTATTTTGACAGCCTTGCCAATAGAACGCATACATGTATTGATGTATGACATGTACGTGAAAATTCTGCAATTTTACGGAGGATTGACACCTCAACATGTTTACTCGACTCAGTCAAGAATTAACAACCCTCTAGGTCAAATTTCCTCATTTGAGTGGAAGACTCGAATAACTCCAGACACGTGTTTCTCCCTTGACCTGAAGGAAGTAATTATTTCTTCAAACCAAATAGAATTTTCCTGATCATATTATATTCAGATCATTTTTTTTGTTACACCAAATCATTGTTAACCATCCATTTCGAATGAAACTAATTATTGTCTACGGATTCTCTGGCAGCTGGATGTGGCGATAACCATCACTCACCAAAGTGTGACTAAAACTCGTCAAAAACAACTGTAGTGTCTTTCTAAATTAGAATCGAACTATGAGCAGTACACAATCAGTTTGACAAAAATAATCTAGCTAATAAAGCAACATTGAATTTCTTGAGCTCTCCATTTCAACTGAGGAAATTCCATAACAAGAAAGAACTTATCGTCGATAGGAAATGAGTTAACGACATTGAGGGGCAGATCGTTCATCATTACAAACATTCTCGCTGATGTTCTAAGAAAGAATCTCGACCACCGATTCTGGTTTAATATCTAGAAAAGGTACAAAGGGACTGTAGAGAATAACATATTGTTGTTCGGAGACCATCCAAGAAAGCAATCCTTAGAAAGATCGCCCAATATATATCACCGAATTGATACCGTCTTCAGTTCCATTTTGTCTCATATGCCTCCTCATGAAGACGAAAAAGCTAATCGGCGACCAGTCGTGCGTACCCTCCCCGCGCGACTGGACACGTGTCGCGTGCGGAGGGGGAGGCGGACGGCGCCCGCGCGGGATTTCCTTTTTTTTTCGTTTCTCTTTTTTTTGCGGTTCTCTTTCAGTTTTGGTTTTCTTCGGTTTCTCTTCCTTTTTTCTCTTCCTTTTTGTTTGGTTCTCTTTCTGTTTTGTTTTTTTTTCATTTTTTCGGTTTTGTTAAGATGTACGTATGCAAAGTTTATATTCGTATGTATACGAGTTTTTTATTCATACGTATACAAATTTTGTATTAATGTTTTTTTCTCTCGGTTTTTAATATGTATATATACAAAATTTGTATACGCGTATGCAAACTTTGTATACATGTATATTTTTTATACGTCAATTTTTTGTACACACAAAAATTATATATACGTATATATATACTTTATATACACACGTATAAACTTTGTATATTTGTATATACATATACAAAGTTTATAAGTCTGTATATATAGTACGTATATACATACAGTAATATATATATATATATATATTAGTATAGAATAGAGGATATAGTAGATTAGTAGTATACAGACCAGAGGAGGGGCAGCTGATCACGCTGCGCGCGCGCGACTAGTCGCGTATCAGCGGCCCTCCTCATGAAGGAGGTGATCGATGTCTGTACAGATATAACCAAATTGATTTAGTCAACTTCTCCTCCTAAGGAGATGTAGTTCAAGCTCCTTATTCGAAGCTACTACAAACTTTTGTATTTGAAGATAATTAAGCCCCGAATGTGTTGAGTAAATAAGCAATATACAATGGTTTACCTATGATGTTTATTCATCGCTAATCATATAATTTGTGTACGGAGCCGCTGGGCACTCCATACCCGTTGCGTGGAGGAGCTCCTGTACAGCGACCTCGTCGGCGAGACTGACGTCGTCGTTGGCAAGCCGCTGCTCTTCATGCAGGTATATATATTCAACTTAACCCCGTTTTACTATAATGTTGCAATTACTGACTACTACTTACTTTTTTAAAAAAAACAGATGACAATTTTTGAATTTTTACATAGCGTTTTAGTTCTATTAAAAAATTAATACATAAATGTCATTTATTTTGTTGTGACATGTTCTACAATTAAAGAAACTTGAAGTGTAACTTATATTTTAGAATAAGTACTCTAACTAATCTTTTTACCACACAAATGGTTAAACATTATTAGAAAATTTAATGGTCAACGGATGTTGTATAATCTTTATTTTCTCCATCGATGCATGGACTTACATTGCAAAATGACAACTGCACGCAGACGCTGTTAAGTAGATATCTTATGAACTCGAATATTTATACAACTTCAAAACCTCCCAACTGCCAGTCAAGCTAATTTCTAACTGACGATACAAGCAGTCAAAAAGAAATGTTTAATATGTATTATAATTACCGCGTGATATTATTAATACAATTTAAAGTTGTTTCATGCACCAATTTTGGAAATACCTAAATTTGCAATTAAAAAATTCAGAGAAGTATTGCCTTAAGAGAACGTCTCTGTCAAAGTGAGAAAACAAAATCATTCATGCATTATTTCTCGATTTCTTATTGATTTCATATATTTATATCTTATTTTTTCAAATGATAGGTCATTTGGATGAAGGAGAGACTCCCCCACGACGACTTTATAAAGGATATTCAAGAATAACCGATGGGATTTATCATGGATCAGATTATTGATCCTGCGAGAGAATTGCACGACGATGGAAAACATATTCATCAACCCCATCCTAGTAATTACATTTCGTAATACTTCCTCCGTTTCGAAATGTTTGACACCGTTGACTTTTTAGCACATATTTGACCGTTCGTCTTATTCAAAAAATTTGAGTAATTATTAATTCTTTTCCTATCATTTGATTCATTGTTAATTATATTTTTATGTAGGTATAAAATTTTACATATTTCACAAAAGTTTTTGAATAAGACGAACGGTCAAACATGTGCTAAAAAGTCAACGGTGTCAAACATTTCGAAACGAATGGAGTATATGATAGAACATTAGAAATTAAGGACTGTAATATACGCACGCGCACATACACATATATACATATATACATATACATATACATATGCATGGGAGCATATCCTATGCACACAGGCCTTCGCATGTACATACCGTGTACACCAACTAAAAATTATCACAAAAATTATAGAGAAGTTCATGCATATACTTCCAATAGTATTACATCTATATGCAAAGTCACATCTTTTAAATTACAGAAAGTAAAAAAATATAAAATTCTGACAAAATTATAACCTTAAAACTATCAGATTTTTTTTATACAGCTAAAATATAATGAATTTGAGGTTAAGATTTTACTCATAGGTATAATACTATTGAAAGTACATGTATGAAATTTCCTAGTTTTTTAGTGATATTTGTTAGTTGGTGTGCACGTGTGTACACGTGAAAACTTGTGTGAATAGGATATGCTGCCCACATACATGAATACACACACATACATATACATACATATACATATACATATATGTATATGTATATGGGACACCATGGTGCCTGGGCACCATGGTATGACACACACAAATTCACTTAAATTTTTCAAATTTATCAAATTGTGAGTATATACCTAGTTATAAGTATTCAATTCATACCTATACCTAGCATTAAAACAACTCAAATTTAACTTTATTTCACAGTCCACTATTACATACCTAACTAATTATATGTTTGGATGCTATATACCTAGAATCAAATTCTAATAAAAACATGTTTAAATTCAGTTCAAACTTGTTTTGAACTAGTTAGTAAAGTAGTTAATGTTAATACCTAAACATTTAAAAAAATTTCATACTCATTTGAATTGAGTATATACTCAATTTGAATCATGGAGCCCGGGCACCATGGAGCACCAAACAAATTTACTATATGTATACATATATATATATGTATATATATATATGTATATATATATATATATATATGTATATATATATATATATGTATACATATGTATATATATATAGGATACCCATATGGGACTCTATGGTGCCCGGGCTCTAAGGTATAAAACACACAAATTCTCTGAAATTTTTAAAAATTTTCAAATTGTGAGAGAGTGTGTGTGTGTGTGTATATATATATATATATATATATATATATATATATATATATATATATATATATATATATATATATATATATATATATATACACACACACACACATCAACCAAGCAAGTACAACAAGCCGCTGGCCGGAGAAGTCGCGAGCGACAACAAGAATTCATTTAAGTTGAAGTTGAGGGCTACTGTTAGGGTTACAGATAAGGCATATCTTCTACCCTACGACTCATGAAATATGCCGATAAGGTATATCTTCGCGTACATGGATTGTTTCCATGTATACCGTTAGGAATCTATCCCAAATTATGGAAAATGTCCCTAGGGTCAAACGATTTTCATAAGTCCTACTCAGAAGGGATATAATTTCTGTTATACCGTATCGGATCAGATGTCCTCAGGTCTTTCTTGGGGGTCAAGATGATCTACGGTATAAAAGGGACCCCAGGGAAGGGTACATGGCATCGAATTTCATCGCCAACACACCCACCATAGTTTATGAAGCCGGAGCACGCGGAGCCAAGTCGCCGGGAGATCTCGTCGAACTCATCAACTACGATCTTGTCGGCATCATCTGTTTCGTCTACTCTCTTTATAATCTGTTCTCATCTTCATCAATCCCATATAAACTGGACTAGGACTATTACCTGATAAGAGGCCTAAACCAGTATAATCCTTATCTTTTGTCTGCTTGATATCCTACTACGTAGAACCTCGTTCCAACGTACCCCAAAACTCAACTCATCCGATCCGCGAGTATCACTCGTCAACACACACATATATATACATATATATACACATATATATACATACATACATATATATATACATATATATATATACGTACGTACATACATATATATATATATATATATATATATATATATATATATATATATATATATATATATATATATATATATATATATATATATATATATATATAATAAAGGATAAAAGGATTATAGATCGGTATCTTAAGTCCCGTATTTGGGGTACCGGTTGCATCCCCGGAACTAAAGGGGGTATGCAACTGGGACTAAAGATGGTTTGCCCAACAGTGACTCACTTCAATTCACGTGTTACGGCTGTTTAGTAATAAGGACATTTCAGCTGTAACGATCCAAGGACAGCATAGTACCATCCTTTGGTATTCAGAGGACTACATAGTAGTTTGCCCAACAGTGACTCATTTCAATTCACGTGTTACGACTGTTCAGTAATAAGGACATTTCAGCTGTAACGATCGAAAGTACTGCATATTACCATCGTTTGGTATTTAGGAGGACCACATAGTACCATATCGTTTGGTACATATTTGCTCAGTTTCAAAACTAAGTGTGCAGTTCAGCAGTAACGATCAAAGGACGGTATAGTACCATCCTAGGTATACAGGAGCGCATAGTACCATCCTAGGTATACATAGTACCATCGTTTGGTATATATTCGCTCAGTTTAAAAAATAAGTGTTTCCTCCGGCCAAAAATGTTTGTAATTGTAAGGTGGGCACGAGCATTAAGAAAGTAATAAGTGAAAACAATTGGAGAAAAGTCGTTATTGGTTGAGAAGAAATAGCATATGTCATGAAATTAAATGGATAATGATTGTGGTCGGTTGAGAGAAAATGATATGTATAGAAATAACTTTATTTTGGGACAAGTTATTGTTCTAAACATAATTATATTTTGGTCTGGATATAGTTACTGGTATGTTTATTCTTCATACTTCGTAATATCATGATATGTCTAATCAGGTACAAACTTGCTACATTTTAAAATAGAGATGATATAACCGATAGATATCTTTTTCCTAACGAATCAGTACATCATGAGTAACAATGTCATGTACAAATAACGCAGTTCTGTCAGTTACTGATATGGTCGATCTATGCCTAATGTTGCTGTGTCAAAGGCTTTTGAGCAGTAACGTACGACAGGAGGACCACATAGTATAGTACATCCTTTGGTATACAGAGCCTCTACCTGCCTAGAATGTGATGTTAGACATCTACCGATATATATATCTGAATGTACCAATACCTTGCAATGTTTATATATATATATCATAAGGGCTCAATTTAGTGGATAAGAATTTCATATTCTTTGAACCATATGCAAGAAACATTTTCTTTGAGTTGGAAAACCCATTTCCAATAAAACTGGACACTACTAAAAAAAGATTTGTCATGGTGTCACCTTATAATTTTTGCTGGCGGTCATACGCGAAAAACGTAACGAGGGGTGAGGGCCTATGGACCGCCAGTAAAAACCGATTTTTGCTGGAGGCCACGCTAATAGATCAGCCATAAAAAAACTTTATTTTTCAAGGCGGACCTCTTAAGTGTCCGCCAACGAAAATCGCGTTTTCATTGGCAGCAGATAAAAAGGACCGTTGCTAGAAAAAATTGAGGTGAATAAAATCCACCGTGCACCCCCACCTCCCACCAAACTCACCCTCTCTCCCTTCTCCCTCCCTTCTCCAGTTCCCTTCTCTACTACCACCGGCTGCTGTCGCCACCCCACCACCGTCGGCTGCCCTCGCCTCCACCGCCATCACATCAGCCTCGAGAAGGCGGATCTGTCGTCGCCATGCCTCGGGAGCGGCGTGGGGAAGGGGGCAGCGGCGAAGGTGGCTCTCGGCATCAACGGCGCGGGGAAGGGGGCAGCACGGAGTGGATCCGGTGCCTCCTCCTCCCTCCCCATTGGCGGTGGCGGCCAAGAGGAGGGATGGTGGCTGTAAGGCGGCTTGCGCAGGCGACGGCGGTGTTTGGGAGAGGCGGATCCGGCGCCGGCAGGTCTCGGGAGTGCGGATTGAGTGTCGGTGTGCTTCCATAGGGCGGATCCACCGCCACCAAGCCTCAGAATTGGCGTGAGGAAGGGTGTGGCGGTGGCGGCTCTCGGTGTCAGCAACGTCAGCTCTCGGCATCAGCGGCGTGGGGGAGGGGGCGGAGGGAGCGGATCCGGCACCTCCTCCTCCCTCCCCACCGGTGGCGGTGGCAAAGAGGAGGGATGGCAGCAGTGAGGTGGCTCGCGCAAGTGGTGGCAGTGCTCGGGAGAGTTGGAACCGGCGCCGGTGGTGCTCGAGTCCGACGACGATGACCTCGGGTTCACAGCGACCATGACGATCTCGAGTCCACCGCGACCACAATGGCAACCTCGAGTGCAATGACACCGGCGGTGGGTTCGCTTGGGCCAATGGCGGTCGGCGGATATTTTTGATGATTAAGTGTTGTTAATATGTTCTGCTGATGATGCCAATTTTGATATTTGTGATGCTCTGTATTTGAATTGATGCTTGAATGAACAGCAGCTTCCTGGATGAGATGGTAGAAAGGGATTTAGGGGGATTTATTTTTTTTCCTGAAAAATCATTTTCATTGGCGGTTGGCATAATATTACTGCCTACAGAAGTCTATTTTCGCTTACGGTCCAGTGAAAATCTATTTAATTAGCATCGGAATCTTCTTCCGTTCTTCTATTTAATTAGCATTCTGTCAAAAAATTCTGTTAAGCTTCCTTCATTTACTTCTACATTTTTTAGGAGAAAGCTTTCGAAACTGTCAAGGTGAAGGATGAATCTGGATATTTCAGTTCTACTAGTAATGTACTGGTACATGCAGTGTCGAAGCCAAAAAAATCTTAGGCTGAGCTAATAAGAGCTTAAATACTTTTATAAATTACATAGCATTTTGTAAATTATAATGGGAATTATGGTGCTAGACATAGAAATCAAGCCATAGCTGCCCTATTCCTATATCCGCCCTGGCCAGATCCAATCGTGGGATGGGATGGGCTGGGCAGGGTATGCAATGCGAGAAGACGTGGACGGTCGGATGGACGTGGGGAGAAGGAAATCGTTATATCAAAAGTTAAGCTTTTAAGTATTACTCCCTCCCTCCGTTTTAATTTTTTTTCTCTGATCAAAGTCAAACTACTTTAAGTTAACTTAAAAAGTTTGATTAAGTTTCTAAAAAAATAATAACATTTTCAATTCAAGATAAATTTATTATGAATACATATTCAATTATATATTAATTTAATAAAACTAATTTGATATTATAAATATTAATATGATTTTGCTATATATTTGTCGACAAATTTTCTCACAAAAATTTGACAGATATAATTACAGTACAATCGTAGTGTAATTACACTGTAACTATAATGTAACTTATACGTACTTTCAAAAATCTCTTTGTAATATGTTATTTCGGTAAAATGGAGGTTGTGGGAACAAATCCTTACACATATGTGTGTGCTGTGATTTTTTTCCTCACCAAAACAAATCTTGTAATAGATTTAACAATTCAAAATTACGTGAAACTTATATATACAAGTTAAGTCAAACTACTTTAAGTTTAAGTTTGATTAAGTTTGTAAAAAAATAATAACATTTTCAATTTAAGTTTAAGTTTGATTAAGTTTGTAAAAAAATAATAACATTTTCAATTCAAGATAAATTTATTTTGAATACATATTCAATTATATATTAATTTAATAAAACTAATTTGATATTATAAATATTAATACGATTTTGCTATATATTTGTCGACAAATTTTCTCCCAAAAATTTGACAGTTATAATTACAGTACAATCGTAGTGTAATTACACTGTAACTTGCATGTAATTACACTGTAACTATAGTGTAACTTGTACGTAACTTTCATAAATCTCTTTGTAATATGTTATTTCAGTAAAATGGAGGTTGTGGGAACAAATCCTTACACATATGTGTGTGTTGTGATTTTTTTTCCTTACCAAAACAAATCTTGTAATAGATTTAACAATTTAAAATTACGTGAAACTTATATATACAAGTTACACTGTAGTTACATGCAAGTTACAGTGTAATTACATATAAGTTGCAGTGTAATTACACTACGATTGGACTATAATTACATCTGTCAAATTTTTAGGAGAAAATTTGTCGACAAATGTATAGGTGGTCCCAAATATTTGTCTATAAATTTAGTCAAACTTAAAACAGTTTAATTTTAACTAAAGTCAAAAACATCTTATAACCATAAACGTTATAAACAGAGGGAGTACATAATAACAAATTTTTCGAGCAATAAATAACACACCAATGGTGTGCTCATCTATCAGGACACGGGACGTAGCTTCTTCTCGTTTGGGCACCCAACAAGCAAGGATACCATCGATCATCTCAATTAAGCTATAATGGCCATCTTCACCGCGCACTGGCGAAAGGCGGAGCTCGTGGCACCGGCGAGGCCAACCCCGCACGAGCACAAGGTCCTCTCCGACATTGACACCCAGCGTGGACTGCAGTTCTACACCGCCGGAGTCGAGTTCTTCCGTCGCCGCCATCACGCTGCGGCCGTCTTCTCCGGTGGTGACGACGACAATAGCGGTGACCTGGTGGGTATCATCAGAGCAGCGCTGGCGGAGGCGCTGGTGAGCTTCTACCCACTGGCCGGCCGCCTCCGGGAGCTCCCCGTCGTCGCAGGTGGAGGAGGAGGAGGAGGTAAGCTGGTTGTGGAGTGCACGGCGGAAGGGGTGGTTTTCGTGGAGGCCGACGCCGACGTGCGGTTGCAGGAGCTCGTCCACGGCCAGCCGCTGGGCCCTCCGTACCCGTGCGTGGAGGAGCTCCTCTGCAGCAACCTCGTCGGCGAACCTGACGTCGTCCTTGGCAAGCCACTGCTCTTCCTGCAGGTAGATATGTAGTATATTCAACGTAACCACGTTTTACTATAATGCTGCGTTTTCTGACTACTTATCTTTTTTTTACATATAGCGTTTTAGTTCTATTAAAAGATTATATAAATATTATTTATTTTGTTGTGACATGTTCTACCATTAAAGAAACTTAACTGAGGTATAACTTGTAATTTCGCATAATTACTCTAACTAATTTTTTAACCACACCAATGGTTAGACATTATTAGAATATTTAATGGTGAATGGAGGTTGTATAATCTTGATTTTCTCCATGGACGGGCAGTTAAGTAGATATCTTATGAACTCGAATATTTATAAAACCTCAAAACCTCCCAACTTCCGGTGAAGCTAATTTCTACTCCCTCCAAGTTGATAATACTTGTTTTAGACAAGAGTGAGGTCAAACTTTAGAATATTTGATTATAAATAATTTTTTAAAATATTTTTCTTTCAAATATGGTGATTACATGTATAGGCCTCGTTTAGATCAAAAAAATTTTGGCAAAAAAACGTCACATCAAATGTTTTTACATATGCATGGGGTATTAAAGGTGAGAAAAAAATCAATTGCACAATTTGCATGTAAATTGCGAGACAAATCTTTTGAGCCTAATTACACCATGATTTGACAATGTGATGCTATAGTAAACATTTACTAATGATAGATTAGTTAGGCTTAATAAATTTGTCTCACCGTTTACTGACGGAATCTGTAATTTGTCTTGTTATTAGTCTATGTTTAATACTTCAAATGTGTGTTCGTACATATTATAATGGAAAATAATCGTCAAATTTTTTTTAGATCGTGCTCTTGTCCAAAACGACAAGTATTATCAAATCAAAGAGTGTAATTGATGATACGAGCAATCAAAAAGAAATGTTTAATATGTATTAATTACAGCGTGATATCTATCTATTATCTATTATATTATATACTCAAAGTCCATTAAACTTCCTACAAACACTCTCAATTGGCCATGTAAGACTCCTAAAAACACTCGCAAGTCGTCATGTGGCATCTAACTATCACTTTCCTTTAAATAAGGTGGACCCATTAAATTAAATTTATCAAAAAAGGAAAAACCACGTTCCACCGTTTCCATCTTGTACGTGGTACTGGTGCACGTACCTATGTACGTTAGTCCTCCGCCTCACGCTCAACCTCCACTCCTATTATCTCTCTCCTTTATATGTGTTGTATTAGAAAGAATTAAAATGTTTTTCTAGAATTTATTAAATTTATTAGAGCACCATGTGGTGACATAGGAGTATTTGTAGGCGCCACATGACAACTTGAGAGCGTTAATTTTTTGGGTTTCATATTATTTTTATTTATGATATGTGTTGTTAATCATGTGCTTTCAAAATATTTATGATTTTCCCATACAAATGTATCGTGAGTGTCAAATAGCTGGTCCAAATTAATGCATTTCCTTTACATGGTAAATATAATTGTAAATTTGTTGTAAATAAAAAATGTATGTGGAAAAAAATTAGTCATATGATTTAGATCTTTAGTTGTTTTATTTATTAACAGAATTAACCAATTATATTTATATTTAAAAGGCCCACACACATGCCATTCATACGTGGCTGTTAGTACGTACTTCATACACCGGGTCCCACGTTCCTCCATTTCTTTTTCTCTTTTTCATTCACATGAGATAAAAACCGAATTAATTATTTCAGCCCATAGATATTAATTCCAGCCCATATATATATAAGTACATGTACTACGTATTTAGTATGGTTGGCCCCACGTCGTCCCTCTTTTTCTTTTATTTTTCTTTTTCACTCACATGTCATAAAACCCAAATTAATTGTTCCACCTCATATTTGTAAAAGTATATGTTATTTTAAGTTGTATTAGGCAAAACACATCATCAAAACATTCATAAAATATAAATAAATGAATACTATGCACTATATATATATCACTTAAAAATCTAAATACATATATTAAATTAGACTTACATTTTCAAAAAATTACTTACTCCATACTGTTAAAATATTAATATATCAAAATGAGGTTAGTAAATTTATTACGTATTGCATGTTTTTCTTTATTTATATATTATTAAAAATTAAGTATCAAATATATTATTTTGACATCGTGTCGTTGTCCTTTGTCTCCTACTTTAAACTCCGTTCGATCAAGCTCATTGGGTGAGCTTATCCAGGGCGCGTGGAATGATGCAAGTCATTAGCACAAGATTAATTGAGTATTAAATATTAAAAAATAAAAATAAATTTACTTGATTTTTTTAAAAAAAACTTTTATATAAAAGGTATTTGCAAAACATGTATACCGTTTAGCAGTTTCGAGAAACATGCTCAATATAAATAAGAGAGAGTAGCCAATTCGATAAGCACAGAACACAACCTTAAATTTATTACTTAGGTACTAAAACATTAATACGTAGTATACAATATACATGATCAATCATAACCTTAAATATCAAACGTATGTCATCACTGATCTCTATATATGTAAGCTGTATCTCCGTATACAATATACTCTATATACAAGCCAATGTCCACTAATCGCTAAATAATATTACTCGTAATCATGCACAATACACCAACGGTTAGCTCATATCCAATGATCACGTGTGTCATTCAGCACCAAGGATAAAGGGTGATACTAGGTGCGCAACCATCAAGAAATTATAAGTAAATAGAAGATGCAGACAATCTACTACAAACAATAGTTGACTACAAGTACATTACAACTGTGAGTAATACTATTCCTACACTTCTACAAATGCTCCTAAGATGCCACGTGATGCTCTAATAAATTAGAAAGAATCTATGAAAAATATATAAAAAAGTAAAACATTTATCCATCAATTTATAATTAAATCAATAATCCATTATTTTCAACCATTAAATTAGATATACTAAAGTAATCTCTATATGCTAAAAACTGTAGAATTCTCTACATACGTACACAACTCCTACATAAGTACGTACACAAGAGATCTAAAAAGAAAAAAAAAGGAAAGAGTGTGTGTATATTATCCATCCCATCTGGTAGATTTCTCTTTCTTTCCGGCTCTAAGATTTTTCAAAATTGAGGATATATAAATGTAGTAACCACTCTTACCGAGGTGGTAAAACAAGCCAAGCCATGGCGCTGCCTTACACCACTCATTGCTCCACCCTCTTCCCGTTGATTTTCTTGAAAGTATTTTTTTTACTAATAATGTAAAAGGCAATCATATGAACTCATATAAATATGTGCAGATACACACTATGAGTACACATGCGTACACCGTATCACTATGTTAGAAAAATATATGTCTAAAAAAGAAAAATATTTTTATGTCATTCTCATCCAAATAGTGTTAACAAATTAGCACAAATTCCAACACATATTAAACCATACGTACATGCATAGAAGAATTAGATGTATAATACAAGTAAAAACATCAAAACCCTAAGTTAGCAAATGATCATCGTGTGAGCAAATATTTTTATGTGGTCCTTGCCAATGAAGATATTAAATAATCGAATTATCAATCGTGCTATTTTTTTAAAAAAAATATGTCTATACTACTAAAATTTACCACTATTGATTAACACCATAAACGCATTATGTCTACTCTATACAAAAATCAACTCAAGACGCAAAAAACCATTTTTCATTATCTCCATCTTCTTTCACTCATTCCCTAAACGGTGATAAGCATGGGTCTCAACTGGCTACGCTATAGTAAACTATGTAGGAGTATGCATTATTCACTTGAGGTGGTCCAAGTTAGAGATTACCATTAAAAATAGAGTTTAACTGGCCTACTTACTGATAAAATTGTGCTTCACACTTGTCTTGAGAAGCACGACTAAATCAATACGAGACCCATGAATTAAGGTATTAGAGAAAAACCCTTAGCGGCTAAAGTCGGCTTCACCCGGTCGTTAGAGGGGCATTCATATATAAGTTTAATGATTTTATCCTATTAATTGGTAGAAGCGGTATTTTTAAATATTAATATATAGATTTGGAAACATGTGAGACATGGGCACTTGGGTATGATGTGGAGATTAACTTTTTATGACATTAATGATATATTGGGTTTATTTTTAGGTATAACTGCAATTCCATCTATTAATATGACACTCATATTTCAAGACAATGATAATAAGTAGTGGTGATAGACGCATTTACATACTCCCTCCGTACTCATAAAGGAAGTCGTTTTGGACAGCGACAAGGTCTCGAAAACACAATTTTGACTTCTTATTTCTATAAGAATATTTATTGAAAAGTGATATATTGATACTTTTATGAAAGTATTTTTCAAGACAAATATATTTATGTAAGTTTTGAATTTTCAAACTCAACAACTTGAGAGTTATTCATGATTTATATTCCCAATGTTTTGACTTAAACATTGTCCTAAATAATTTCCTTTACGAGTACGGAGGGACTATAACCGGCACATAGTAATTTTTTGTTTGGGTATGATAGGAATTCTTATAATTTACTATATTTAAATCTATCATCTATTTCTTATAGTGAATATGGTGAGATAGGGCTTCTTTTAGTATTATTTTCATAGACAATAAATAAATTGCCCGCGTATCTGCACGGGCTTCCTTCCTAGTTATTAATATAATTTAAAGTTGTTTGATGCACCAATTTTGGAAATACCTAATTTTCAATTAAAAAATTCAGTGAAGAATTGCCTTAAGAGAGAAAGTATCTATCAGGGTGAGGAAACAAAATTTACACAAAAGCAGTGTTTAAAATGATGCACGTTTGATTTCTGAACTACGGATTTGGCCGGTCTGATTTTAACCATTCAAGTACAAAACGAGCTACTGTTGGTATCTTGGCTATATCAAAACCGTCTATAGTAGTAAACGGTATCATATTCGAGCGATAAAAATTGGGTAAAAGACTATATCTATATATTTAAGGGATCAAATGTGAACCTTTTCAAAAATATATAGTACTCTAGTATCTCCTTGAGGGACTATAAAAAAACTCATGGCAAACATGTTTTTGTTTACTAAAATATATATATAACTCTAGTATGACACAAATTTCGCTAAATTTAACCATTTTCTTGATAAATTAAAAAAAATCAGCTAGCAGAACAAACTACCAGGAGTCAGAAATAATGCTAAACTTAACATATATGCAAGTCGGATGCAACAAAGGCTTTAAATATTGGGCTATAGCTGTTTGAGAAGAGTCTAGCAACTTGTTCAATTTAGCCACCATTAGTATCTACTCACTAAGCCTGATTTAATCTGCTATTAGCTGTTTGAAAAGGTCAATACATGTTTTAGCCAGCTATTTAAAACACTATGTACAACACCAATATATCCCTTTGCTCACCATTACGATTGCATGTACACATACACAGGTGACACGACTCAGAAACAACGAAGGGTTCTGTATTGGCTACCACTACTGCCACACCATCACCGACGCATTCGGCATGGCCCAGCTGCTCGACACCATCTACCGCCTCGCGCGCGGCGACGGCGATCCCCTCACCAATCCACCGGTCTGGGAGAGGGAGCGCCTTGTCGTCGCGCCGTCTGCCTCGCCACGCATCACCCACTATGAGCACCCGGCGTATGAGCCGCTGCCCATCTCATCCTCCGCCGCGGCGGCCCAGGACGACGTCGTGCGGATGACGCCGCGCGAGCAGATGGTTACCCGCTACTTCTACCTCGGCCCAACGGAGATGGCAGCCATGCGTGGCCATGTTCGGTCATCGGCCACCGTCTTCGAGCTCGTCACCGCCGCGCTGTGGCGGTGCCGCACGGCGGCGCTGGAGTACGCGGCCAAGCAGCGCGTGCGCGTCCTGGTCATGTCGAGCGCGCGCTGGAGCTGGAAGCGCGACCCGCCGCTACCACGCGGCTTCTACGGCAACATGCTCGTGCCGCAGATCGCCGAGGCCACCGTCGGCGAGCTGTGCGGCTTGCCACTCGCCCACGCGGTGGAGCTCGTGAGGAGGAGGAAGTTCGCCGTGACGGACGAGTACATGCGGTCCATGCTCGACATGCTGGCGCGGCGTAGTCGGCCGTTCTTCAACCTAGACTGGACGTTCGTGGTGGCTGACGCCGGTGGCCTTGGCCGTAGCATGGGCGAAGCGGCCACTGCCACGGTCGGCAGGTGGGAGCGTGTTGGGGGCGGCATCACGGCGGCCGGACAGGTGATTGCGGCGAGCCTATATAGCTGCTATGAGAGGTGCAGGCGGGGAGCAGGAGAGGAAGCCGCCGTGGTGTCCATGTGCTTGCCAGCGCCGGCAATGGAGAGGTTCGCGCGGGAGATCACGGTGTGCTCCAGCTCAGTAATGAGCGCCATCTAGTTAGTACATCCAGACCAACTGGTGGCAAGTTGATCGGGCTTCGTCGTGTTACTATGCATGGCGATGGGGCATGGACCAGGATCCTCTGCAGTTAAAATCACATGATTTTATTAGTGACACGTAGACCCGATGACTTTGTCCCTAGGTCCACATATCAGTGACAAAGGCACTGTGCATTAGCAAGATACAGTGCTGCTCATACCAAACGCCATTGGACTGGAGTTAAAAATGTCTTTCGATATCCTAATGGCACAAGAGATCTTGGAATTTTCTTTAAAAAGAACCAGGATTCGACTTTAATTGGGTATACTGATGCTGGCTATCTATCTGATCCCCACAACACCAGATCACAAGGTGGGATTGCTATTTCATGGAAGTCTTCTAAACAGACTCTGATAGCCACTTCCACAAATCATTCTGAAATAATGACATTATATGAGGCATCACGTGAATGTGTATGGCTTCGTAGAATAACCACATATTAACATTTTGTGGTATTGGTTCATTAGAATCACCTACCATTATCTATGAAGATAATGCCGCTTGTGTTGTTCAGATAGAAACTTGTTATATTAAGAGCAACATCACTAAGCATATTGCTCCTAAATTATTTTATCCTCATGAGCTTTAGTAACATGGAGAGATAAATATCTTGCAAACTAAGTCATGCGATAATCTTACTGATTTATTCACAAAATCTCTGCCATACTCCACATTCTTTAAATGTGTAGAAGGAATTGGTATGAGACGACTTAAAATTTTGCAGGATTTCAGGGGGAGTACCTCCCTCTGGAAAATAACCTATTTTCATCATATTATACCCTTTATCCTTTGTATGAGTTTTACCCTTTAGGTTTTCTCATCCAAATTTTTTAACGATGTAATATCAACATAAGTTATATGTCTTATCATTTTGGTTTTCTCCACTGGGGTTTTTACTAAATGATAATTGTAGATATTATACTATTTTTCGATCATACAATGAGCTTTACTCATAACGATCTAAAAATAGTCAATTATATATCACGGTTCTCTCCTTATTTTTCCCACTGGGTTTTCGAGGAGTTTTACGTGATGTATTTAATATACTAACTGTAATTATTTCTAAGATTATCTTTACAGATATCTGGAACACTAAATGAGCAATGATCAAAGCATTCGATCAAGGGGGAGTGTTATGAAATATTTGAGTGATCTCATCCATCTATATGGATAGAGCAGTAACCAATTCATGGGCACGACGGTTGTGTGGTGCCCCACATCTTCTCGCCCTCACGGCGATTCTAGCAACGGACGCGATGGTTCCCAAACGATCGCGTCTTCGGTTGCCGCCTCACTCCCCCTATATATTGTAACTACTGTTATCAATAAAGGATCCGCTCATTCATTCCCTTTACATTCCCTCTCGCTCCCATCAATTCTATTCACTATAGAACTCACACTACCTTAGTTTTGGCCTTGAATGATTAATCTATATTATCTCTCTTATTTTTTCTATTCTCATTGAGCCACTTCATTCTATTTTTCATTTTAATGATTAATCTATATATAATTTAAATTGTTATAAATCACATCATATCAATTGTTTGTAAATTTTTTTTCAATACTCGATCAAATATGAATATGTAAAGTATATAAATTTACATTGTCTAGCTATATTACATATTATTTCAACTGTTATCATACAAAACTCTGGTACCAACACTTGAAGTTTCATCAAGTTAGTTGTATGATTAGTGATCATCGGGATTAGGGGTGGGCGTTCGGTTTATTCGGGTTCTCCGGTTCGGTTTGTACGGTTTTGTGGATGTTAGGTTTTTGAGAAATACCAACCATTGTTATTAGAAGAAATGAAAATACCGAGCCAAGATAAACCGAACAACTTTGGTTCGGTGTCGGTTTCTATCGAACAAGCCGACTAAGCGCTATGCCTCTACCCACAGAGATACAATCGCACTACTGGGCTGATTGGGTAAATTTTTATCATTTGCTCAGACCCAACATGGACTTTTTGTGTGCAATGGGGCTCTGATGGGCTGTGCGTCCTCTAAACGGGCCAACATCATCAATAACTCGCAATGGGATGGGATACAGTGCGCGCTCCAGCCGCTGAGAACGACTACCTCGGTTTTATCGGGACTTTGGTTCATGCATGATAAAAACCGATCTCTAAACCAAGCACCGAAGAAAGGCATAATAAATTCCACGTCGTCTCCCGAAAACCCAAAAACCGCTAGTTTGGTTCGGTTCGGTTCTCGGTATACGGTTTATTTGTGCCCACCCCTTATCGGGATGGCATTCATTCATTCATAATTTTCAATTGCCACATACTGCATCTTATCACATAGCAATTATTAGAATTAAAGTTTAACATATAAGTATATCACATTATTACTGACCAACAATTATTATTATGAGGAGCATCTTAAATCTCATACATGACACAACATTTAAAATATAATATTATAAAGCTCAACATATAAGTATGTCAAATAATCTTACTCACTTCATTTTTACAGTATTTTAACATTCATCATTTATTGTATAATAGTAATTCATCCATACATGTAGCAAACATGTGTATCTTAGTTCTTTTCCCTACTGTAACTCTTCAGCTCACAACTTCATTATATATGTTGTAGATATTTGTACATGACTGTCATTGGTTCTGTACAAGCACAAGAGCGAATTCAGCGTTAAGTTGCAAGAAGTGGTCGTGCTATATTTCTGCAATAATTGGCATCTCCATGGTATATTTTCCGCAAAAATATTACGGAAGAACAAAAGGCTATTTAAATAGGAAGAATCCATCTGAGGGAGGAACACCTCCGAAAATGGTACTAATGAATATGCATCTTCCTAGCTCACTAGTACTCCTCATCACCACTGTTTAGCAACAGCAGTTAAGATGTTTTTTTCTTAATTACATCATGAATATAATCCATCAGCAAATAGTGCAGTTCTGTCAGTTATCAATTATATATTAAGATGGAATGTCTCTGTCTATTGCTGCTGTGCCAACAAATTTGTTGTCTGTTGGTTGTCTTTTTTTTCATCACTGAAGTATACCGACTCCCCATCCTCTGAAAAAGATGCAACACTATGAAATACTTCCTCTCTACTATCACTGGATCTAGCCATACCTTGCAAGTTGCAATATTTATATATCACCAGTTCGTGCCATAAACAACCAACTAAAAAAACTAAAATCGAGGTTAGCACCTCACAAAGTTGACAAATAAGGATGTGCTCTTCTTATCCGTTCGTTAGCTTAACAGCCACAACTAAAATTTGAATTTGAAAATTTAACTTTGGATCGGAGTTAGTTTTTTTTTTTTGGGGGGGGAGGGGGGTGGTTCTATTATAATTTATTTCTGAGCATTGCCTTTTAAACCGCTAATAACAAATGTAAAAGTTTTAACCATAAATTATATTTGGTTGTTTTGTTTATTTTTATGCCTTATCAACTGTAGCTCAAGGCTTTGGGTCTGTCCATGCTTCATCGATCTTTTCATCTTGCAATACATAACACTAGTCTTAAGGAGTCATTTATTGGTTAAAGTCATTTTTTTAACATATTGGAGATGCCCAATGCAAGGGTCTCTCATATTTATAGCAAAGTTAAAATGTATAAATTAACTTATATTTGGAATTAGTTGGAGTAAATAAAAATGTTACACGATGATCTTCAGTCTATCCTTCGATCACACACTTGCTACATAGCAGAGAAGTTACTCTGTTTCTTAATATATGACGCCGTTGACATGCATTTTGAGATGCGTTTGACCATTCATATTATTTTAAAAAATATGTAATTATTATTTATTTTATTGTGACTTGATTTATTGTCAAATATTATTTAAGCATGACTTAATTTTTTTTATATTTACACAAAAATTTTGAATAAGACTAATGGTCACGCGTTTGTCAAAAAGTCAATGATATTATATATTAAAAAACGGAGGTAGTATAAAAGTGGAATCTATATGGTAGGAAAATAGCTACATAGCAAAGTATAAAAGTGGAATCTAAATAGTAGGAAAACATGAAGTATCTTACAGGTATATGCAACTGGAAACACAAAATTATACTGGAGTAAATCACAATATCTAAATTGTCCGAAAGTTGCAGTAGGACTCAACAATACACCATATATATAACCTCGCATACAATTTGTGAGTAGCCCTAGCTAATTCATGTACATATATGTTATATCACATTGCACATAGTATAGTTTAGCGGGACTGCGTAAAAGATCCAACCCAGGTAGGGCAACAGTGGCCACGTGCATAATTACAAAGTTATATTTATAGTTAGATTCGTTTCTATTCATTTTCATTTATGCCAGTAATGAAACAGTGGCTCGCTGCCAAGTGCTTCAAGGGACCAGCAACAAGTACGTACGACGATTGGTGACAGTGACGAGCGTCGATGGCGATGGGCTGGATATCTGTAACGGTGGGCTGGGGCTAATTTTTCCTCTGGTTTTCCTGTTAGTGACAGCTCCTCTTTTCAAGCCATTACAGATGTCTTACATCCAGGGGCGAATCCACAATGGGGGCGGAGGGGTCTTGAGACCCCACTAACACCCCCGGGACAGTGGAGACCCCCCTAAGCCCCCACTAATTTTTTTTCCATAGATCCATAGGATGTGAGGACTGGAAGTTCGATTTATATTGATGTAGTTTATTTAACCCCCACTACTATTTTTTTCTAGATCCGCCCGTGCTTACATCTGTAACGAGTGGAGAGCCATTAGAGATGATTGGCCATATCAGTGAATAACTCTATGTAATGGCTGGCCAAGCTGTTAAACATGCATGGATGTTAAACATGCATGGAAGTTTAGAGCCGTTATAGTTAACTCGGTTTGTGCTACACTACCATAGAAAACATTATTGGTGCCAGTTAACAACCCCACATAGGTGCTAGATTTTCCAACCTATACCGCTCAAGCGGCACTAGTGTGGTGCTATCATAGGTGCCGGTCCTAAACTGGCACCTTTGAGATTCTATGAATAAAAAAAAGAGAAAAAGTTGGCTCGATGTATTAGCTTGGATTGAACCGATGGTTTGAGCGGCCCCAATCGCCCCTGAGATGCATCAACATCAACACATAAACCATAGCAGAATTAAACAAGAGATGCATCTTAACACACAAACAATGATAGAGTCGAACAAAATTGACATACAAGAACAAATAAAGAACACAGAGAGGACGCAGAAGAAGAGAAGCCCACCGCCGCCCTTTCCTCCGCATTGTCGGTGATATCCGCCGTTGAACCGAGCGCGGATCATGGTAGCTAGATCCAACGGCCACTGAGCACCAGCCGACCGGATATGTCGGTCCATGACCTCCGGACGGCTAACACCGCCACCAGCCCATCAAGTCACTGGTTCTATATGTGGCCAAATTCATCGCCCTCCTAAACACCTGTTGCCCGCCCACAGAGAGGAAGAGGAAAGGGAGAGAGCCGAGAGAGGAGGAGGTGTTGCTGGCTAGGAGGAGAACTGGGGACGGCGCATGGCGGCTTCGCTCCAAGACTACAGGCGATGGTGGAGCGAAGGCAGCGGGCAAAAGCAGTGTTGTGGGGGCGAGGAGGATGTGTGGCAGCGGTGTGACGCTGTGGGGCGAGGAGAAGGCACGGTTGCAGTGGACAGAAGGGTCGCTACGGGCAAGGAGCGAAGTATGGAGAGAAAGCGGCGAGATAGACAGAGTGAGCGAGAGGGCGAGAAGATAAGGACGGGTGGGAGGGAAGGAGCGAGAGGATCAGGGTGAGGCTAAGAAAGGCTTAAAAAACGGAGAGAGAGGAGCTACTGCTCTGCTCTATCCTAAAAGTGCCTTTTTTATATATAAAACCTGGTAATTTTATCTTATATACATGTGCATTCATAGGTGCCGGTGATTATTGAAAACTGGCACCTATATCGTCACATAGTTGTTGGTTCTCCCAGAAGGTGTCTTGTGAGTGCACTTTCGGACAGAAAAAGCACTATATAGGTGTCATTTCTATAATTCTTGTCATCGTCCTAATTTTGTGTTTTTATAGTAGTGCCAGTATAGTATTTTTCTCCTAAAATTCTGTTAATTTTCCCTTACTTTTTTATTTTTTTAATGGAGAAAACATTTAATGCTAAAGGTGAACATGGATCTTTTTATATTAGTGGTATATATCAAAAGTTGTGAGCTTTCAGTACAACATAACCAAATAATTAATTTTCCAAGCAAATAAATAGTTCGCCAATTAATGGCGTGTGTTCATCAATCGGGATCAGGACACGAACGACACATGAGGAGACGCACTAGCTATCTAGCTCCTTTTCGTTTGCCCACCGGAGACGCGGGAAGTCGAGCTAAGACAGCCGAGGGCACCATCACCAAGCTACATAATGGCCACCTTCTTCACGGCGCGCCGGCGGAAGGCGGAGCTCGTGGCACCGGCGAGGCCAACGCCGCACGAGCACAAGCCCCTCTCCGACATCGACAGCCAGCGCGGGCTGGAGCTCTACGCCGCCGGCGTCGAGTTCTTCCGTCGCCGCCATCACGCTGCGGCCGTCTTCTCCGGTGGTGACGACGACAATAGCGGTGACCCGGTGGGTATCATCAGAGCGGCGCTGGCGGAGGCGCTGGTGAGCTTCTACCCGCTGGCCGGCCGCATCCGGGAGCTCCCCGCCGCCGGAGGAGGAGGAGGTGGAGGCGGTAAGCTGGTGGTGGAGTGCACGGCGGAAGGGGTGGTGTTCGTGGAGGCCGACGCCGACGTGCGGCTGCAGGAGCTCGGCCATGGCCAGCCGCTGGGCCCTCCGTACCCGTGCGTCGAGGAGCTCCTCTGCAGTAACGACCTCGTCGGCGAACCTGACGTCGTCGTTGGCAAGCCGCTGATCTTCATGCAGGTTTATATATACTACCTCCATCCCAAAATGTTTGACGCCGTTGACTTTTTTTAAAATGTTTGACTGTTCGTCTTATTCAAAAAATTTAAGTAATTGTTAATTCTTTTTCTATCATTTGATTTATTGTTAAATATACTTTTATGTTTACATATAGTTTTACATATATCACAAAAGTTTTTAAATAAAACAAACGGTCAAACATGTTTAAAAAAGTCAACGGTGTCAAACATTTAGGGAAGGAGGAAGTATATTCAACTTAACCCTGTTTTACAAAATAACTAGAAGTAGGAGGGAAGAAAGCGGCATCTCTGTATTTCTAAATGATAAAATTAACTATGACGGCTCAATTCTTTATATCTATATGCAAAGTTTTTTTTGTAAAATGTTCATATATGCTTAGTCATTCACATATATCATGTAGTTGGTCTTGAACCTTCAAACCTTGATTGCAGGTGAAGAATTTGAGACCTTAATTGCACATATTAAATTTGATGAATACAACGAAAAACAAAATGTTCGGACAATAGAGAACTAATTATTCTTTGAATTTCGATACTCTATTTGATTTCTCTCTCGAGTTGCTCAAAGATCTTTCCTTAATGACTCGCGAGCATTTTACCATGATTTATAGTGATGCTAGTCACTTTATTGCAATTTTGATAAATTTAGCTAATTGTGTTGGCATTGATTAATCTGAAGTTTAGAAGTTTATGGCTACAATAGATATCCATAGTTTGGGCGACCGTCAACCCATGACTCCCTAACTTGTTTGGTGCCTATAGAAATAGTAGTTAAGGCCCGCTTGAGTTCTTATTATATTATTATATCTAAGGTTGTGTTAATTGAATGTTGTAAGCTATAGCCTTCTAGATATATCATGTTAGCAAATTATACATGTTTCAAGCCGACGCGACTTAAATAATATTACATAGATACTTGAGTTGAGAGAAGGTTTAGTCATAAAATTAAATTATTTGTGCTGGTGTTCCCTTGTTGCCTTCTCTTAAGTCAAAAAATGAGAGAACCAAATGGATAAATTCGTTTGAAAAAGAGAATTGCATAAAAATAAGCGACAGTGTTTTAAGAACAGAGGCTAAGTGAGTATATGAGTTGTATATGGGTCCGCAATTTTATAATACTATTACTATCGGAAACAACAAAAAGGTGCTTTTTATTCACATAATATTACAATATTAAAAGAAAGAACATAGGCTAAGTGAATGCGAAGAAAACCATTTTGATGTTTGCATCAAATCGCTGATTATCTCATTCAGAGTCATATAAATACATCCAATGAACTGAACAAAATAAATACAGGAAATTGGGGATGGAAGCCGGATCCATGAACTGGGATATGCATTGATCTTAAGTGATGCCTACAAAGAAAATTGAAGCAAAAATATTCAGTTAGCCGGTGCAAAATTAATCGATGCAAGTAATCAAAACAAACTAACCATCTGAAAGTGTTCCGCGCGCTGATCCGCTGAAATTGAAACTGATTCACTGAAGCATCACAGAATCAGGAATCGAACAAACGCAGAGCTTCACGCATTAGGGGATTAGGCTAAAATTGAAACTGATTGACTAAAGCATCACAGAATCAGGAATCGAACAAACGCAGATTAGGCAGAGAAGCAAACACGACAAATCAAGAGCATTGCCCCGTACCTAAATTACCGGCGGCGAACCCACCGAACGCCGTGCTCCGAGCGCAGACACCACCACAACCCACCACTACGCCTCCTGCTGCCACACGCACGGGTCTCCTCTTCTCTCTCTGCTCGCAGCGCGCGGTCATGTCCCGTCGATTCCTCGCATTGGATGGCCACCGTATCACTTTATGGACGGGCGTTGCCGTCGAGTTATTACAGTGGAAGGAGTTAATCCGGGCCGACGGTTCCAAGAAGAGGAAACGTAGAGACAGAAAGGCATGACCACTATGCTGCTACTGCTGCTGCTGAGGATAGGGAAGGGATGTGAGAGACATGCTGGGCTGGACCAATGAATTGATGGGTTGTTAGAGAAGGGAACATGTGCTGCGCTTAGACCGAGCGATCTAGGACGTGCAAGTAATGCTGATCCGATGGCTGTAAAATAGTGCTGACGTGGCTTCACCTGGTGGCTACTTTATAGGAGTAATTGCTTATAGTGGGTACCACCTATATAGAAAGAATGGATATGCCTTCTCTGTGGTGGCTCTAATCTCTACTATATAAAAGAATCTAGTGAACGTGGTGATGAATCTGCCACCCCCTCGAGTTGGTGGGATCTTCTAAGCCTAGATAAATGGAGTATATCTGTGCAGGTGGCTTGGCCTTTTTTTTTTTGGATATTTGCTTGCAAATTTTATATTCTAATAAGTATATATTTTCAAGTTAAGAACTTACAATATATATTTTGAAATCCATTGCATTGGGCTATTTTGTTAGTCACCAAAACAAAATATCTCCTATATATGGGCTCTTTCACTGATGCATTGGATGGCTGGCAACCTCGTACATCTCGATGCTTACTATAACCCCGTGAACATTGTAACATGTCACTACAACCTCACACGCTATTTGCTCAATTTATTGTTTGAGGAGATCTAGTTATTTGCTCAACTTAGCCACTATTATAGCCTTATTTATGAGCTATTAGCTGTTTGGAAAGACCGATCGCCAAACGTACTAATTAAAACACTACGTCCACACACCAATATATCCCTTTGCTCACCAGTACGATCTGCTTGTACACATACTCAGGTGACACGATTCAGAAACAACGAAGGGTTCTGTATCGGCTACCACTACTGCCACTCCATCACCGACGCATTCGGCATGGCCCAGCTGCTCCACACCGTCTGCCGCCTCGCGGGCGGCGACGACGACGGCGAGTCCCTCAACGATCCGCCGGTCTGGGAGAGGGACCTCCTCGCCGTCGCGCCACGACGCTCCTCGCCACGCATCAGGCACGTCGTCGAGCATCCCGCCTACGACCCGCTGCCCGTCTCATCGGCCGCGGCGAAGGACGTCGTGTGGACGACACCGCGCGAGCAGATGGTGACCCGCTACTTCCACCTCGGCCCGACGGAGATGGCAGCCCTGCGAGCCCATGTTCTGTCGTCCGCCACTGTCTTCGAGCTCGTCACCACCGTGCTGTGGCGGTGCCGGGCGGCGGCGCTGGGGTACGCCGCGGCGCAGCGCGTCCGCGTCCTGGTCATGTCGAGCGCGCGCTGGAGCTGGAAACGCAATCCGCCGCTGCCGCGCGGCTTCTACGGCAACTTGCTCGTCCCGCAGGTCGCCGAGGCCACCGCCGGCGAGCTGTGCGGCCGGCCACTCGCCCACGCGGTGGAGCTCGTGCGGGGGAGGAAGTTCGCCGTGACGGACGAGTACATGCGGTCCATGCTCGACATGCTGGCGCGGCGCGGCCGGCCGTTCTTCAACCTGGACTGGACGTTCGTGGTGGCTGACGCCGGTGGCCTCGGCCGTAGCCTGGGCGTCGTCGGAAGGTGGGAGCGCGCCGGCGGCGGCCTCACGCCGGTTGGACAGGCGACTGCGGCGAGCATGTACAGCTACTACGAGAGGTGCAAGATTGGAGCAGGAGAGGAAGCCGCAGTGGTGTCCATGTGCTTGCCGGCGCCGGCGATGGAGAGGTTCGTGCGGGAGATCACCGGATGCTCCAACACCAGATCAGCGAAGAGCGCCATGTAGAGGCAAGTCGGGCTTTGTTGGGCCATGATTGTGCTACTTTGTACGGGCTATTGGGCAATATCGTGTTTAGGCAGCTCTATAAAGCATGGCCATTATCAATTGATAGGAGAAGATTTATAATGGTTGGGTGGCCATGACGGGTTGTCGAAAAAACTCAGCAATCAGGGTGACTTCTCGATATACCAGGAGGGCATAGTTAGGGGTATTATCTACGTAATTGTATAATAGTAAGTGTAGACTAAAAATGATTATATAATGATTATTTTCTTATTCATTCTCCAGTTAGCTTAGAATATTATACTAATCAGAGTATTCTGATTAATTTCTTATGTGTGTCAATCTACCCTACTCTTGAATTGATTAACCCCTGAATTAGACTTTGATCTATACATGTGATATAAATTATTAGCATAGTTCTCTCTTGTCATATCTTACCTTGCGATTAAATAAATACGATACCTTGAAATAATTCTGGGTGAATTGCTACAACAGTATATCCGTGTGCTTGCAGATTATATCTGTAATCGTAAAGAATACCGAGAAGTATTTCAGGCGTCATTGCTGGGAATTATGTTCCTAGTAATGTCGTTACGAAATATCAACAAGCATTTCAAAGTTGGGTGGTTAGACCGTAGCTATAACACCCCAGGTAGCCACATACCTAGAGTGCCACACCAAAATACACTTAAAACCACTAACTCCCAAAATTATTAGAAATTTTGGCAAAGTCTCCTCTAAAAATATGGACATCCACGACAGGCAATTATAAGATAACTCAATAACGATATAAACCACACAATCCAACCCATCCTAGCTCCACAAATTCCACGTGAAAATAAGGACCAGAACTTTAAATGACCTTTACAAGTTCTACGCAAAACTTATGCTAAGCAGAAATATAGTCTAAAACTAAATTTTAATAGTGTGCAATAATAATATAGTGTGCAATAATAATGTGTAGTTCAAGGGTGCTACTTCCGTCCCATGCCACTCAATATCATTAGGTACCTAAAAACCAAATTAAAACACAAGAGTGAGTAAAGAATACTCAGCAAGTACAATATTGAACTAGTAAAAATACACAGGTTTAATGTAATAATAAAACCAATATGAAACATTTGATTTTCTTTAATTTAAAACGAAGGAAGCAAAAAGTAGTAGTTCCCTCCCCAGTAGGTATGAATATTCTCTTAGCATTACCGTTAAGCCGAGCAAGCGTAATCAGCGCTTCTCAAGGATCATGAATGAAGATCCAAATTGCATTCCCATGACTACTCATGGTACTTGAATAATATAAACAAAAACATCCGAAATAATGAAACATGAATAACGTCATGAACTTTACATAGAGTGAAACATGAATATGTAGCATAATAACGAATCCACACAATGAGTGATAGTAAGTTTTCGAATAATAATTAGGAATGTGAAACTAAACAAGAAAACACAGTTTATACATCACATAAGTCCGTCTTGTACTTGCCTTAACTCCTTCGATACTCCGACTTAACTTCTCCAATATTGGAACCCCCCACAGCTGTGGAGCAAAACTACGCATAAACCACTATTACTAAAATCAATAACCTAGAACATATAAACTTTTACCGATTTGTATTAAACAATTCACCTATAGCAGTTCTATTACTGTTTTAAACGTAACTCATAAACCATCTAACGGAATCTAGTAAATAATACAACTTCGGACATCTAGACAAAATTGGTTACAACTTTCATGTTGCGCGAAAAATCAGATTGTGCCTCTGTAAATCCCAGATTAAGGAAAATGAATTGCTGTCCTGACTTCTGGACCCAGCAGTACTGTTTTTGTTGTTTCTCCCAAACCGTTTATCGGAATTGAGTGAAACCAGTGGTGTTAGAAAGATATCGACGATGACTACAAACTTTATTTAGGACAACTAATGTGAATCCCGATGGTTTAATACCATATTTGAAAATACGGTTTCAGCCTAGCGTTCGATAAAAAATAAATTCGAACTACCGGAAACGGATCGTCTTAAATATAAATTAGAAACAACTAGGGACTAAAACGGATTACTTAGTACTACTAATTTATAAGAAAAACAAAGAATTTGGAAATATTCACCAAATTCCCCAAATTTCCCTTCTTCTATCAAATTTCCCCTTCTCTTCTCTGATCGCTGCAACAGCTACCAGCAGCAGCAGCAACAGCCCTAGCAGCAGCAGCCAGCAGCGGCAGCAATCAGCGGCAGCAGCAATTGCATGCGGCAGCAGCAACCACCAGCAGCAACCAAGATCGGTGGCAGGAACTCACCAAGAACGAGCCGAGCAGGAGGAAACAAGTGGCCGCGATGGACGACAACGAAGGACGACGATGGCTGAACAGCCGTCGTCGGCAGCGCCGGCGGTGACACAACAGCAGCAGCAGCGGCACTGTTTTTTTCTCTTTTTTTTCGTTTTTCTTTTGGTTGGTTATATAAAGAGACTGAAAAGATCTAACGGCCCACATTGTTTTCGGCGAGCTCTACACATCCACGGTTCGGCGAGCTATTTTGCACGACTCCGTTTACTGTAAACTTATAGTCTATTTTGCACTATTTGGCGAGCTCTACACATCCATGGCTCCTGATCGCCTATTCGAACAATGGCTTAAAAATTAAACTTTTACGCGTTTGTGCTAATGTTCCCAGAAATATACTATTTCGAAACTCGGGGCATTACAGTAGCTACTCCACCAGTCAGACCGGACTTCACCGAACGATCGGACCGGCACACCTACTCCGGTTAGACCGATCGTCATCGAAACTAAAGGTAACTTTTAATTCTGTAAAAGTTTCAATGTTTGGGTACTACAACCATTCACCCCCTCTGGTTGGCTTAGTTCTTGCTGTTCAATCCTACGAGTGGTATCAGAGTTATGACACATGATATGAATGGCTCCATGTATGATGCTAAGCTCTTGAACATTATTGATCATAATTCCTATGCTTGATGAAATTATTGTCAAAAGGGGAGAAGAGATACAAGTGCATGTTTTACAAGTCAAGGGAAATTTCTTTCTTTCTAAAAGTGAGAAAAGTTTTTTAAAAAATATTTTGAGCACTCCAATGTTTTTTCTACCACTTTTGTTTTTATTTTTTCAAACGCCAAAATATTTTGGATGAGTTTGCCAATGTATTCATCAAGGGGGAGATTGTAAAATCAAAGTGTGTTTGATCGTTATTTTGTGATGAAAAATTGGCATATGAGATTATTGGTTTTGATAGTTGGAGATTATTGGCGAAGTGGTTTTGGAGATGATTGATATTACAGGTGATGAACATGAACTGCAGACAATTTGTGACTGGTCGGACCGAGCTTTGGTAGCTTGTCAGACCGGAGCTATGTGAGCGGCTAAACCAGCCAGCCCGCGGTTTGGCCGGGCGACTCTGTGTTAATTTCGGTTTAGGGTTGATTATTTGGATAATCGTGGATAACTCATGTTTATGACTTCTAGATGGATACTATGCGTATGTAATACTATTCTTTGCTAACAATTAGTCAAGTTGGTGATAACTTGTGCTTAGATATGGTTTCTTGGTTCGTGCATGTGTAGGTGGTCTTGATGCCTCAAGAGAGTGTTCCCAACGATGGATCGGGAGTCAACTTGGGAGAAGATGGTGTCCGGACGATCCGGATATTATGCGGTATGCTTAGGCTAAAGATCAATGCACGTGCTTGGTGAAGATTTTTTATGGCATACGATGGAGATATTGTGTGCTATGGGATGCGTTGTCAAATTTGGTACAATTGGAGTTTGTAAAGTGTGTTTCTTGTACATGAAGGTTTCTCTCAGTATCGTTTTTGGGAGAGTTGAGTTGAGAAAAAAGTTAGGGTTTCGTGTCTAGTCAAGATTTTCGTGAGGAATGTTGTTGCACATTATAAACACAGAGAGAAGTAATAAAATTTCAATCTTTAAGGGATCTTCGATTTGTGTTTGCTTAGGTTCGGTGGTCCAACTAGTGGGACACCAACGGTCAAACCGTCGCATCTGCGCAGTAAGACCGGTGAGGACATGGCGGTTAGACCTACTAAGGCGACAGGCGACAACAGTGAGTTGGGCGGTTAGACCGGAGCTACTCCACCGGTTAGACCGGAGTTCACCGAACGGTCAGACCGGCGCACCTACTCCTGTTAGACCGATCGTCATCGAAATTGATGATAACTTTTAATTCCGCTAAAAGCATATGTTTTTGGGTACCACAACCATTCACCCCCCTCTGCTTGTCTTAGTTCTTGTTGTTTGATCCTACACATTTTACACCGGTAATGGGCCAATTACAGGCCATCCAAGCAAGCCTTAGTGACATTTCTTGTATATTTTTTTCAAACCTCTTCCCAGCTTGTGAATACTTCGTCCCAAGATTAGCATTTCAAATTTATTCTAAACTATAAGGATTTCTAGAATACCATTTCCTTAATTTAATTTTCACCCAATCGCAAGTATTTCCCCTTCTAGGTTTGTAAATCGAATCAACCCTCCCACTCCTCACCACACCTCTCATTTAATTAATGAAGGACATCATATTTTTTTCCCCTCGATATTAAACTTAATTTTAAAATGGTCCACGAGTTCTATACTCCTGTAAAAAGAAGTGGTGGTGAGTGGTGAACGTGGCACCACCCCAAGCACCACCTCCCTACATTTTGGAATATGGAGAGGACATGTGGGGCTAGAGGGCCCACAAGTTAACCACCCCCACCACCAACTCTACTTATTGTGGGAAGGGAAAAATAATAGGGTGGGACAAGAGGGTCCACATATCAGTTACAAATTTATATAAAAACGGGTTAATGATAGTTTCTATTAATTAAAACCCCGTTGCAACGCGCAGACAGCATTCTAGTTTACATTAATGTATATACAGCATAGTAAAAACCTCTGCCCATGTTTTCCTATAAAATTCAATTTGATCACATATTGGTGAGTTATGATAATGACCACAATTAGCTGCTCATGACTCCTTAAGACAAAAACCATGGTTTAGTTTCCTGTCCACTTCATCATAGCAAAATTAATGTTGGATTCTTTAATAGAAAGTATTGATGTAAACATTTCATTCTATTATTTCTAGGAACTTCATAAACAAAATTTGCTTTATGTGATTCAGACATACTTGAGGTGCTGTAGTACTTGCATCATAGAATTAAGGCTCAAACAGCAAACAGTCTCATTGTTTAATTCTATCGATGTCTAACCTTTAATATATGTTACATTATAATCTGATGAGCTAAATATAAACAACGTAGCAGTGACATCTACGAATAGAATAAAGTCTCTCTGTAATAATTAAGCACAATTGGCAAATGAATTAAAATCACAACATGAGCAAAAAAATGAAAATAAATCTGATTTTGGTCTAGGAACAAAATACATGGTTAGAAGTCTAGAAAACAAAATTTTACATGTACTTCTCAATTATTTAATGTATCACTAGTTTAAATTTCAAGCTCAGATTCATTTATTTTAACAGAAAGACTATGAAAACTCAAGCAAATGATGAATCAAATTAAGTGGAAAAGGAAACCTTTTTCCATCACAGGTACCTTTCCCTCCTCTTTCCACTTAATCCGCTGAACCATATATTTGTGTTGTCTACCATGAGTCCACGACACTGTGATGTACTAATTAAGATTTGATGTTATAGCCTAGAAAAAGTACTGTTCACACCGATAGAGATCCAGTTAAGGGCACAAATTCCCTTAGGTTATGTTCGGTTGATCTCCAAGAGTGAGGGACTGAAGGGAATTGAGAAAGAATAATTCCACACCAAAGTAATAAATCCCGTCTAAATCCCACTCAATTCCCTTGGCTAAGGGGCATTCGCTCATTTCTTCTTTTTTTAGAAAGGAAGTATAACTTTCAACGTATGCACCATCTATATAGAAAATACACACAAACATATTTCTTTTACATCAGGATTTGAACTTTGATAATTAGAGTCAGGGGCAGAGCCAGGCCTAGAGCAATAAGGGTTTGAGCCACAGGCTTGGCTCCATAATCGCATTAAAATCCCATATATGATTGTCTAACTAAAATTGGTCAATTCGACCCTAGGATTGTCCCTTGATGAAGTTATACACCCACAACTTCATCATTACATTATGTTTGTTCACTCACTCATTTCTTAGACTTGCTGTATGTTTGAAATGTATAGTTGGTATTCTCTTCCTCCCTAGCTAGTGCTCCCACATGCGCTCAGTGGATGTTCAGTGTCAAAGCACATAATACCCCCATAGAATTTTGGCACACTTAGGAGCTTCTCCCATTCAACAAGTGCATATTAATTATTTTACTGCTTCATTCCTAACACTATTATTTTGGCACACTCAGGAACTTCAGAAAATATTTCTATTCAGTACATATATATCGACAGTGTACATAGGAGACTCGAATTACAAGTTTGACTTCATTACATCCTTCTTGAACAACACAAAAATGCACAAGTAGAATGCATATGTCAAAACCAAACAATCTATAGCTGTGCTTTAAGATCATTGCTATACACATAATACTCTTATTTTGCGCTGAAATCATTATGACTTATTATTCACTCAGTTTGAATATAGCAAATCATTGTTACACTACTTCTTGGCTTGAACCAAATCAAGCGTTGGATCGACGCTTCCTTGTAGATGTAGTACATCCATTCTTAACATTGACGAAAGCTACAACAGACTGCACATACATGGTATGAGGTGGTATTCGTGATTCCCATGTTACTAATTCAAAATCGCCATCTGGAATTGCAGCACATCCAGCTATTAGGTCTCTAAATAACAAACTTGGTTTTTTCCTGTTTGGACTATCATCCCTTTCTACTCGAGGTGGCATCAGATGAAGACGAGTACGATAAGATGATCCAAATCTAGTTATGTCTATTGGATGCTCTTTCTCAATGATATCTTTTGGATGTTCACCATATTTTGACAAGTTACTTTTTACCATCTCCTTGAAGCGCTGCAATACGCTGTTCCATAATTGAAAATCATGGTTCCTTCTAAGCAAGTCAGCAACCACGTTTGCAGTTATCAGTGATCCACCCAAGACAACTGCAAGATCATTTGCAACCATGGCCATCTTAGGATGGTCCTTTTCATCTATGCTTCCAAATGCTAGCATCTTGAAAAGGTAGCTATATTCCTCTTGTGATAAACTGTTTAGACAAACTGTCTTTACTGTTCCAAACCTTGCAAGCTTTCCAATCCGACTTATGATTATCACTTTGCTCCCTCGATCTGTCTTTTGACTTATAGTAGAATAGAACTTTACCCAGTCATCTTCATCTATGTCTGTAAAAAATTCACCTACTATCAAAGTCCTCTCCCTTTTGAAGTTTGTGTGCTCCATTCCCCACATGTTATCTCCATTGATGTACAAAATTGAACGAAAGTAAGATCTGATCCGCTCGTCACCACAGACATGGCTGACTAAAGCTTTCTTTCCTACCCTGCAGCCACCAATGATTGGAAGAACAAGAGGACCACCCTGCTGACAAGGATTTTGCAACAAAATGTTGATAATCTGCTGCTTTTCGGCATGACGACCAAACATAAAATTGTCAGTATAAAGGTAAGCATCGTAGGGCCTGCGACAGACACGTTCGCATCCCACTAACAATACAACAAACTCATTGATATTGGAAATGGCAGCTTCCAAATTGTTTAGCACAATTTCTAATTCATTGTCATCAGCAGGGCTTCTAGGGGTATCAAAAATTGTGCGCGAGCGTTTCAAAGAAACTGACATAGTACAAAACTTTCTCACCTCTTCATCCTTTGGTGATTTGTACTTGATTGTGTCCAGCATGTAGTACCCTCGATACATGCTTTCTGCAAGCATCTTGAGTTGCATTAACATCATAGGGTTTGTGATGCATCGCCCATCTGCTTCCTCGACGACTATGTGGACTCTAAGTAGGAGTTCCTTCAGCCTCTTCATCTTGTCATCTATAGAAGTACTTTCCATGTATTTCTTCATCAGAAATGATGTGAGTCGGTTGATTAGGTCACTTGCAATTGCAGATAAGGCTACCTCCATCTGAATCTATTCACGTGTGTAGCTCTGCAAAGGCTTGTGTGTTTGTGTGCTGCTCTCTAAAGGCTAGTGTGTCTGTGCACATCTCTCTATAAGACATGCTTATTTATCTCCCAAGAATCGCTGCTATATATAGTAGGTTGGAAATGATTGACAGCAAAGACCAGTCAGTATCCATAGGCATTTAGGATGCGTTTGGTTGAAGGATAGGGATGAATGGGATGGAATGATGATGTGATGATCCTAAATACACTTATGCAAGTTATCTGTTTGGTTCGATGTATTAAACAATGTATCAAATTGCTTGGTTAGTTTTATGTACACGTGGGATGATACGACAGTGTTTGGTTGGAGAGATAGGATGCACACTCCATAGGTTCTTGGCACTATATTTTCTTCCATTTTCTTTTTCCCTTTCTTTAATTTTCCTTTCCTTTTCTTTAGCTTTTCCCTCTCTTTTTCTCCCATGAGGCATGCAAAGTGCTTGCTCTGGTGCAGTCATATGCCCATCTTTGATCATGAGCCTCTTGGTCTGTGGGACTGCATACAACCTGAGAGGCATCAACTGAGTGCTATCATGAGCTGTGGATCGAAAGCGAAAATGTTTGAAAAATGTAATCATATCCAGTATTTTAGGATAATATTCCAAAAACACATATTACATCATCCTGAATAATATCATCCTATCCACCAAAATCCCTCCAACCACACACACCTTTAGTTGCATTTTTTTTACTAAAATGAGGGCATAATCAGCCTTTATCTGGTCAATGAAAACCCTATTAGTATTGATTATGGATGAAATCTAGGAAGTTAATATTCTGCACTTACCGATTTTAAATTCTTACTATTCAACATATGTACAATGTTATCACAAGTTTCATATGTTATCTTCATCATGACTACTTAAATTCTGAGAAAGCATTTTTGAGGGAACAAACAGTAGGATTTATTCAGTCAAAAAAAACTTCAGTATTACAGTCTGAATCCAAAACATTAAATAAGACAACCATTGTAGTAATATCCCATCTTGAGAAGGCACAATCCAAAACAGAACATTTTGTTTCGTCCGTCTCACAGAACATTACTCAAATTCTCCTTGATTTTTCCTTTATTAAGCTCTCCTCCTATAGCAACTACTTTCACTCTGCACACTGCATCAAACATGTTCCTTCCTCTTCTTCTGAATATCTAGGATCAGCTTAATGAGGTGGTTGCTACTGAGGAATCACCACAGTACTCATTGGGTGTGATGAAGGTGATGGGTCGATTTGACAATGAAACCATTCTTTGTGTTTACTAATCAATCAATAAATAAATCACCAACTAAATAAACAAATAAAATGAGTCTGCAGGATATTCATAAGTTGGAAGTCCTGAATTTTTTTTCTTGAAAGTTGAATTAGATTTGACTCGAAGTATAGTTTTGAGATTTTATTCTCTGCTAACACATAAAGTTGAGTGGCTTTGCTGGTGAGAAATGGCGATCACCAGCAAGACAGCACTCCTGAGACATGACCTCTGGTTTCTTTGCTACAT
Organism: Oryza sativa Japonica Group; assembly: GCF_034140825.1. Classification (NCBI taxonomy): domain Eukaryota; kingdom Viridiplantae; phylum Streptophyta; class Magnoliopsida; order Poales; family Poaceae; genus Oryza; species Oryza sativa. The sequence goes on from NC_089044.1 coordinate 2,109,181, forward strand.
ATCCACAAGATGGGTCATTCTACAAAAAAGAAATATTTATGAGGCAAAAGGACTTTCAAACTTGTTGCAGCATATCTTTTACCTACAGCACCTAAATATTTGGAAATAAACAAATTGACTGTTGTAAATTAATATTGCATCACATAAAATGTTTACGTTTGGAAAATGATGAAGTTACATAACATATTTGCCTAGCGACATGTAGATGACATTTTTTTTATAAAGGAAGCTTTTATTAATCTCAGACGATCCACTCCGAAGATATCTCTACTACTTGCATAGTCGTCCATTCACCTCTCCGTGTGCGGTTCACTTGGACTTACCCACACGTCTCTGGAAAACTTAGTGGAGAAAACCAACATCCTGCTCCCCATGGTGGACAAACCCACCACATACAAAAGTAAAAAAAAAAAAAGAACTAACAGTTCCTCCAGAAAAGCAGCCGATCAAAAAAAAGAACGAACCATAGGCGATGGGATGGCATGGCATGGGTAATTTGGTAGTATCTTAAAAAAAGTTGACCATAAAAAAATTGTAAGCTGGGAGATAGTGAACCATTAGCCTTAAACACAGCCCAGAACAATGGAACAAAGAGACACAAAAATATGCCAACTGTACAGATGAATAGTTTCATTCTACCGTAGCAAGTTTATTAGTCAATAAATTCATCTCCTTCAGTCCTTCGATATCGATGAATATGGAAGAAGCAAATATTATCTGAAGAGCGACCATTTTTGGTTGCAACATCTTCTTCTAAAGGTTTACATGGTCGTTGGGGATTCAGAGCAGTGATAGCTAACAAATTCAGGGATGCCATTGGTTCATGATTTTTACAGAAGCAGAACCGACCATAAGAGGATGTGAATAGAATGTATACCAAAAGAGGATGTGCAAAGTGTGCACAATCATTTAGAATTAACTGTTGGTAACAGGAAATAAACAATTTCACCCTGAATATATACAGTAGATGTGCTGCTGCCACATAGGCCTCTTGAGATTCCAACTGTGATACCTATTGTTGATAGTTGCGGGCTTAGTTGGCCGGAGGACATCAATTTGGAGTGATTGTAATGATTTGATCCCACTGTTATGTTATTTGCTACCAAGATTTTTTTAATACTTGTTTCGAAGCAAATGCTAGCCCATCCGAAAAATGGGCAACCTAATGGTGGTTACATATTCTTTACTGAACATATATAATACTAAATTTAACCCGACCTGAGGGTAACCAAGGTTTAACCTGTGTTCAACGCAACCTATATACTATTCTGAAGGTTCGAACTGGGAAACCAACAACCATAGGACAACACATTTCTGGTCTTGTCCAGGTTGGTGTTGAATAGTCCCACATTGGTTGTGGAAGGGCAAATGACCTAAGATATAAGTGGGGGAGCCCCTCACCTCAATGGCTAGCTTTTGGGGTGGGAAAGGCCCTTTACGATCCTACAATTGGTATCAGAGTCTGGCTAGGTTAACATCTCTGGCCCGATAGACACAGTGTGTGAAGGCCTGATGGACCGTGGGTGCCTGCGGGACCCGTATACCCGATGGACCATGGGCGGTGGGGCCCGGATACGGTGAAGGGGCGGTGAAGGGCTGAGGGACACCAATGTGTGAAGGGGGAGATTGTTGAATAGTCCCACATTGGTTGTGGAAGGGCAAAGGACCTAATATATAAGTAGGGGAGCCCCTCACCTCAATGGCTAGCTTTTGGGGCGGGAAATGCCCTTTACGATCCTACAGTTGGATTGACGGTTCTAGTTGGGTTTGCTTCACCTGTGAATGGCCGTAGTTGGATCCGTGGTCATTGGCTCTCTGTGGCTCTACCTCTCTATCATTTGAGCACGGAAGGGAAAAGAGAGGAAAATCGTACAAATCAGAAAACCAGCTGTGCCCAAACTGTTTTGACCCACAGAAATCTGTCCATAAACAGCCCTATTGGAAAGATTGTTCAGTGAAACATTACTATCCACGCTGAGCATCCATATAGACTTTTTGAAAGGTGATCTCTTAGCAGCGGTTCAATGGTTCTGGAACCTGAACACTTCTAATTTGCAAGATTTGAATTCAGCGCACATCAGTCTCCTCCCTAAAAAGGAGACACCTCCAGCGCTGATCATTATAGACCTATAAGCTTAATGCTTAGCTTTGCAAAAATCATCACCAAGACTCTTGCAAATAAATTGGCACCGAGACTCAAAGTGTGTTTGTCAGGAAAAGAGCTGTTCGCGATAATTCTCTTTGTCCAAAACATGGTAAAATTTTTGCATAGGCACAGAAAACAAATGCCTTTTTGTCAAAGTCAACATTTCAAAAGCTTTTGACTCGGTAAGCTAGCCTTTCTTGTTGGAAGTCCTACAACGTTTTGGCTTCGGAACAAGATTGCACCATTGGGTATCAAATTTGCTTGCCTCCTCTTCAAAGATTCTCTTCAATGGTTCACCAGGAGAGAAAAATAAAACATTGCAGAGGTTTAAGACAAGGTGATCCCTTTTCACCTTTCCTATTTATTCTTGTCATGGAACCGCTGCAAACAATGATTTGTAAAGCTGAAGAATTGCCTATTCTCACGCCAGTGTCAAACAAAATGAGCCGTTTTCGCTGTTCTCTTTATGCTGATGATGTTGCCAGATTTTAATTTCATTTGCCAAAGCATCCAGTCTGCACACCAACAATGAAAAGACCGAAATATTCCCAATAGCTTGTGAGGGTGTGGATGTTCAAGATATAACGCAAGTTCCCCAGGGGTCAATAAAAACTTTCCCCTGCTCCTATTTAGGTTTGCTGCTGCACATGCGCAAACTGAGGAAAGTGGACTCCACTCCCTTGATTGACAAATGTGGTGCACGCTTACCAGGTTGGAAAGGAAAGTTTTTCACTTCAGCAGGCCATGAAACTCTTGTTAAATCACTTCTTACCGGCCTTCCAATAAATCATATGACAGGAATCCAAACACCTAAGTAGTGGGTTATCAAACGCATTGATCGTTTTCGCAGAGCGCTTCTTTGGAAAGGAGACGACCCCAACAATGTCAGCCCAGGATATAGCCTAGTTAATGGAACACAGTTTGCATGCCGAAAAATTTAGGAGGCCTCGGAATTTTAGAGCTTAACAAGTTCTCTCGAGCCATTCATCTTCGCTAGTTTTGGTTCAGTTGGAAGGAGGAAAACAAGCCTTGGTTGGGCTATGTCGACAAGAGTCTTTTCCAAGCTGCTACAGAGATCATGCTAGGAGATGGGAAAAAAAAGGATTGTTTTGGGATAACAACTGGATCTCAAACCAATGCCCAAAACACCTTGCTCCAAGGCTTTTCAGCTTAGCAAAACAAAAAAGAAATACAGTGCATCACGAGCTGACTGGCAATAAATCGATCTTCTCCTTTCAGCAGATTACTACAATTAAGGAGATCCATGAATTGATTTCTCTAGGCACCCTCATTCAGAACGTGCAACTCCTTCCAAGATTGCCAAACGATATCCTTTGGAAATTCTCATCTAACGGGATTTACACCTCAAAAGGTGCATACGTGTTACAATTTTAGGGCATCTTCGTGTTGATGAAAAATCTGCGCTCGGGCGATGGTGTCGGGTCTGTGTTGGCGCGAACGACTTCGGGGCTCACCAAATTTCACTGTTTGCACTTCACCACCACCGATTTTGCGAAAATCTGGTCAGCTCCTACTGAGCCAAAACATCGTTTTCTTGGCTGGCTCATTCTACACCAAAAAACTCCAACCGCGCAAAATCTTCTTCATCGCCACAGGCCCTGCGATTGGATTTGCCCTCTTTGTAGGGAGGCTTTCGAAGGCACTGCTCATATGTTCATAGAATGTTCTTTCACGATCAACGTGTGGAACAAGACTTGTGTTTGGAAGGGTTTAGGTCAAAATACTTTGCCTAACAGATTACATTTAAAATGTTGGTGGAGTTTGCTCTCAGCCATTCTACCAAAACCCCAGCAAAAAGAACTCTAGGGTGCTTGATCACCCCCTGATGGAGCATTTGGTTGGAGCGGAATCAACATATTTTCCAAAATTTATGCACGACGACCGACATGGTGGCTTCCCTAATCCTGCCCTTGATGTTTCTCCTATTATTAATTTTCTATATATTCTTTGCCTTTTTATGTTCTCCTGTACATAACTTTTTTCCTAATATATTAATTCCGGCAGTCTTCCTGCCATCGTCTTCCTCAAAAAAAAAACATATGATTTAATTCTGTTTTTTCTTCTGTTAATCCACTCCATAAATATCTATTAGGTAATACTTATAGAGCTTTTGGAATGTTCAGCATTGTTAGCAGTTTGTTGTTGGCACTTTGGCACATTCTCTTTGTTGGTGCATTGGGGTTTGTGATTTATTTATCTCCTTATTGAATGAATTAACTGCTACAGTCTATTTTGCAGAGACCCCATTTATACTAACAGTTCTCATGTGATGGAGCATCCTTCTGAATTGGGTTAGTGGCGGAGATTTGACAGGTTTAGGGGCACCGAATACACTACCAGGCCACTTGCTGCCACTATGGGGATGCTATGACAATCGATTTCCGTGGCAAGCCAGGAGGACTCTTTCTCATCAATGCCGTCACTATTTTTAGGGGCTAGGGCCACAGTGGTGCATGTGAAGCAGCTGAGCAGGAGGTTCCCAAACGTGACCCCGAAGAAGAAGGAGAAGAAATTCAAGATTTGATTTTTCTTTTCCCATTCTCATATCAAGGTGGGGAAGGCAGGTGACAAAAAATACATCAACTGTAGAGGTGGCAATTTCCAAGGTGTGAGTATCAACTCTCCATTTATCTTGTATGTTTGCATTATGTCAATAATCATTTAATGAGTTAATTATTTGGAACGACATAACGGATTAGCTCATACTAGCCGCCAACCCGGACGTTGCACAAGCTATTACAAGAAATAAAAATATAAAAAAGACCAAATACATTTTATTGCTTAATAATCTAATTGGCATGAGTACAATGGATGTATGAAGAGTAACACAATAATCTACAAGAGATGATTAATACCTAATTACGCAAATATTGGAATAAATTTGATGTTTTAATTGAAATTTACTAGAGTCCGAACAACATAGAACATTACTTATCCAAAACTACAATAATAGTGAATAGCATATCTCATCTGTTGTAAAAAATCATAGAATAGGGCAATACCACTAAAGAGTACTTTTCAGCGTGCTACAATATATCATGCAAGACAGGTAAAAATTATAATCGTTGGTATACCCAATATATAAATACACAACCAGTAAAACATTTACCCCTGGTAGTGTACTGGTTCTATGTGGGATAATAATTGAACAGATTGGACGTGTTATAAACTTATAGTAGTCATATAATCTTGAACCTAATATTTTTTATTTTACGTCATAAAATACATGGGGTTGTACTCAATGGGTGAGAGAAATATATCAATTTGTACTTACAAAAGAGACCTAAGAAATGAGGTTAGGCTAATACGTGAATTTATTGTTTAACATTGCACTGGGAGAAGCCTGTTGGAACTCAACAAATAAAGAAGAGCACTATACGTTGACTAGATATATCCATTTATGACCTTTGTTTTTAAAAGAAACCTTCTTTGATCACTGCTGAGCTCCGTTAACTCTGGTTCTGCAAAAGCACCACATACAGGAATGTACCTCCTCTGGGAAACACAAATAATGGCGATGGTAGGTTCATGGGCATGCATGTTCTAAGACCAAAAGAAAGGGATGAATAAAATGCAGTTAGGTCCAAAAAATCAGCAGGGTTTTTTACTAGGCATTAAAAATTGCCATGATTTGAAGGGCTGCTGTCTGAAAGCGAAGTCCCATTTGTCACGTCTGGCTTGAGATCATCAAGTCCAATCCAAATCGATCACTGATCAGGATGATGGTCTGAATGGAGAGTTTTCAATCGCAGGTGAAGTTCGAGCAGTATTTTTCGTCGCATGTTAAAATTTCAATCTACTCGTGTTCTCCATGTACATTTGCATTGTTGTCAATAGATTGGATAAAAAACAACACGATGGGATACGGTAGCTGTAACGCATAGTAGATGAGATTTAGAAGTGGGATAGAGTAGATTTGTTTAAAGGCGGGCCATAAGAAGCACAAATATATTTAATGATCAACGGTTGTAATGGTACAACATATCCAATCAACGTTCGGATCTTTCTAATTAACATGTGAGCTCCTAGGAAGTGTCCAATTAGTATAGGTAGTACATACATCACATGAGTGAAACTTCAAAAAATATTTCTCTTCATTCTTGACGGTATACTTAAAAGATTGGGCGTAAAAGCTTCTCTTGGATTAGTATTAACATCCTTCTCCAACAATACAAGATCACACAAATAGAATGCATATATTTCAACCAGATACACTACATTTTTGTACAATTTTAACTGCAGTACATATAGAACACTTATTTTGCTCTACAATTTTTGTGTATTATTTTTCCCTCAGTTAGAAAGCAATGCCGAACTTCCATCAACCAAATTAACTACTAGATCGGCGCTTTCTCATAGTTTTGAATCCATTCTTGTCATCGACAAAAGATGTACCAGATGATACATACTTAGTATAAGGTGGTATTCGTGATTTCCATGTTACTATTTCAAAATCACCATTTGGAATTGCCACAGATCCAGCTATTAGATCTCCGAAGAATATAGTTGGCATTCCTATGTTTGGAAGATCGTCCCTTTCTACTCGAGGTGGCATGATATGAAGACGAGTAGGATAAGATGACACAAATCTAGTGGCATCTACTGGCTTCTCTTTCTCAATGATATCTTTTGGATGTTCACCATATTTTGATAAATTATTCTTGACCATCCCCTCGAAGCGTTGCAATATGTGGAGCCAGAAGTGAACATCATGATTCCTTCTAAGCAAGTCAGCAATCACATTTGCTGTTATCAGGGATCCACCAAGGACTACTGCAAGATCATTTGCAACCGATGCCATCTTAGGATCTTCCTTTTCATCAATGCTTCCAAATGCTAACTTCTTGAAAAGATAGTTGTACACCTCTTTTGATAAACTATTTAGACGAACTGCCTTTACTGATCCAAACCTCGCAAGATTTTCAATCCTACTTATGATTACCACGTTACTTCCTCCAGCTGTCATCTGACTTATAGTAGAATAGAAGTTTATCCAGTCATCTTCATCAATGTCCGTAAAATATTCACAAACAATCAAAGACGTCTCCTTTTTTAACTTTGCATACTCTATTCTCCCCATGCTGTCTCCACTGATGTACAAAATAAAAGAAAAGTAAGATCTAATACGCTCGTCGTTGCAGACATGGCTGATCAAAGCTTTCTTTCCTACCCTGCAACCACCGATGATCGGAAGAACGAGAGGAGCACTATGATGACAAGGATTTTGCAACAAAATGTTGATAATCTGCTGCTTCTCGACATGACGAGCAAACATAAAATTATCTGTGTAGAGGTAAGTATCATAGGGCCTGCGACACATGCGTTCACATCCCACTAACATTACAACAAACTCATTCATATTAGAAACAGCAGCTTCCAGATTATTCAGTGCAGTTTCTAATTCATTATCAATAGCTGGGTTTCTAGGTGTACCAAAAATTGTGCGTGAGCGCTTCAAAGAAACTGACACGGTTGATAATCTTCTTACCTCCTCATCATTTGGAGGTTTGTAATTGATTGTGTCCAGCATGTAGTACCCTCGATACATGATCTCTGCAAGCATCTTGAATTGAGTTAGCATCTTAGGGTTTGTGATGCATCGCCCATCTGCTTCCTCGACCACTGCATGGACCCTGAGTAGGAGTTCCTTCATCCTTTTTGTCTTGTCATCTTTCACGGTAGTTACTGTGTATTTCTTGATTAGAAAGGACATGAACCGGCTCATTAGGTCACTTGCAATTGCCGAAATGGCTGCCTCCATGTGAAACTTTGTGTGTTTGTGTGTGGCTCCCAAAGGCTTGCTCCTTCTCCCAATATAACCGCCGTTATATATAGTAAGTTGGATATAGCAGAAAAGTCAGTCATCATTGTCCATAGCTAGTACTTTAGTTGCATTATCCCCACATGCATGCTTACATATAATAACTTATCCTTGTACATCGATGAGTTTTGGCACAATCAGGAGGTGTCGTGCTAATGAAAAAAAGTGAGCTTTTTGACTAGTGGAGGCACGGGCATCCTTGGTCTGGTCGATAAAACCCCATATGGTTGGGGGTGGCTACAATTCTAGGCAGCTAGGGTTTGAGCCTTAGGGTTGTCTCCTAATTATAAATTCCTAGTTAAGATTCTCTCAAAAAATTTTATGAAAACATAAGATGTAGAAGCAAGTTCAACCATACTCTTGGAGATTTATTGGCTCTGCCCATAGATGCCACAACCACGAAAAGTGCTACTGAGACACATACATGGTGTCTAGTCTCTATGCCAGTTGATCACGGCCACATTACTTGTCGATACGATGGTTACTTGGGTCATTTTACCAAAAAAAAGAAATATTCATGAGGGGAAGGGTCTTAATTTGTAACATGTTTTCCTCTTATGTATATTCCATGGCTATATCATCAAGGTCAGCTATACAGGGCCAATAGAAAATGCACGCATGTGCACAGTAGATAGAACACATGATACATAAATCATAAATGTACCAATTGACTGATGTAAATATTATGTCACATAAGATGTTTATGTCAAAAATTTAATCAAGTTACATAAGATATATATTTTCCTAGTTTCATGTAGATGACACAGAAGGGCTGAAACATGGCGGGAGAGTCAACCGGCAATGAATACTATCGCTGTTTACCCTTTGACGTTTTCTTGTTGATTGGACGACTGTATTTATGAGCTAGTACCACACCTAAGTAACAGTACTGACTATCACATATCAACTACAGCTTTAATTATATTTACAATACTATATCTCTAAAATAATTGACTGCAGAAAGACCGTCGGTTGGGAGATAGTGAACCAGTGGCCATAAACACAGCCCATAAGAGAGCAATATATAGAGAGACACACAAACTCATGGATAGTTTCATTTCTATCGAAGCGAGTTTGTCAGTCAATAAATTTGAATCCTTCAGTCCTTTGATATTGATGCAGAGTATATAAGAAGCAACTATTATTTGATTGTCATACTACATATAATTTTACACAGCAAGTAGCACGATTGTTACTTGTTTGCATAGAGGTACAAATTGCATAGAACCGTTATATGGAAATGTTCTATGCAATTTCATGTTTCAGAAAAGAACCTGTTTCACCCTGAACGGGATATCAACAATGTTCCACAGCACCTATAGTAGCCATCTTATCATCGACAATATCATGTTTGGACACCAAGTCAAAAGTTATCAATTCATAAGCATCCGGATTCTAGATTCCAACTCTGATGCCTATCCTTGGTGGTTTGCAGAGTTGGTCAGAGGACATCAATTTGGAGTGATTGTACCGATGACATGATCTGCTCCCACTATTCTGTTATTTGGTACCAAGGTTTTTTCCAGCACTAGCCCATCCGGGAAACCGACAGCCTAATGGTGTTGCAAGTTTTCAACAAACAAAAGTAAGAATTCAAAAGCTGGTTAATGCCGATATCACCTTGGTTTACCAATTCAATTTTTCTAACTAAAGCTTTTGGCATCGCTAATGCGTATCTTTTTATATGCTGTTATATAAAATAGGGATAAGGCCACTAGCTATTCATTTGTTTAGATTTAAACTTTACATCGACTCAACTATTTAGTTTATCTAAAACACATCACTTAACTTCAATACATTAATTCAATGTTCTTATGTTTAGGTTTAAATGTCAAACATTTAACATGAATTTAATTTTTTTCCAGCCAATATACTTGTAACTGGAACCGAGAGGTGAGGTTTGGATATATCACTGTTTGACACTTCAACCTTAGGCCTGCGAAGACCTGCATTTCATTGTTCTAGAAAGCAATTTGAATTCATTTCTCGATCCATACACTGATTGTAAAAGAGATGTTGGAGAATAACTTGTCTTCTTACGAGCAACACGTTCAAGATCACACGGTAAAAGAACCACACTAGCGTGGACAACTGACTTTTGCTTGCCAAATTAACATCACAAAGTCACTACAAATTACGCCACTGACCAGTGACAGAAGTGATGGTTCCAGAGTTGGATTTCCCGTGATGGAATTTGTAGACACAATCAAGTTCCGAGATTATGTCTATAAACTGAGAAGTTTCCCTTAGTGCTATGTCTTCAATTTATGGTGAAGAGAAGCGTCTGTATAGCCCGTTAAGTTCCCAACAATATATGTAAACAATATCTGAAATTCTTTTTGAATAAACAATATTTTTTTCTCATCCCCAATAGGACTTCAACTATTCATCATTGTTTGAGTCTTCTTTTTTAAGATAATGGAAATGTATAACATCCAATAAGTTTTTGAACTAAATAAATAAACATTGTTTGAGTCCATGTATTTCACTTTCATTGAGTAGCTTCGAAAGCCTTGTCTCTGGTGATGCAATGTGTTGTTTGTTTCTATGCTTGTCTCAGTCAAATCTCGTTTCTTGACACAAAATTCCAGGTTGTTCTGCAGAAATAGTACACATGATATTGCATTCATGTTGACTCTTCTGCTACTAGCATAAGAAACAAGCAAAATCAAGCCACTATTTATGGTCTAAAGTACTGCACCATCTGTTTACCTTTCCACGCTGAGCCCAAGAGCATTGGACAAAAAGGGGAAAAAAAATCATGCATAGCCATTCCTTCGTCACTCATCAGTAGTTCCATTCAATCTCAAATTAACTCAAGTTGTTTAAGATGGAAGCTGTTTGCATCAGCTGCAACACCCTGATTTTTTTTTTAAAAAAAAAGGAAAAACTGAATTGGGCCTAGTTAAATTGGGCCAAACCCAACAGTCCACTCCCACCTCAACAAAAAAGAGAGAAGCAAACAATCTGTCCGCCACGACAACGCCCCATCCTCCCCCCATCCCCCGCGAGCAGGTTTATATACAAGAGGGGATGTATTCTTTTACCAAGTCTATATATTTTGTTTCGTTCAGTGGAGCATATGTAACATTCAGTTTTTTTTAAGCTAAAACAGTATGAGAGACTCCTCCTACTACACTATATTAAAAGAAACAGAGTATTAAAAAGTATTTTAAACAACATTTTTTTAATATAATTACTTTTCTCGGAACAAAGTGTGATATTGTCTTGCAACACATTTTGTGTAGATGGCACTATGGCAGTAATACGGTGTTATCCAATCTGAATTGTCCTTTTATAATCATATAAAATTACACTATGAGAAAAGGACAACAAAAATTTTGGCCGAATGTGCCTGTGAATATCTACAGATACCCACACAAAAAAGTGCCCTACTCTTTTCTTAAAGACACTACAATTGCGGTAGAGACGCAATATCAGCTCATTTATAAAAGCACCTCAATTGATAATAGAGAAATAATTTAAATGCCTCATCTCTTATAGAGATGATTTAGTAAAGTGTCTCTGTATACTTGAGAAGGTTCTACGAAGACGCTTCTATGATGCTTTGTAAAGATGACTGTACGCTAACATAGAAAGAAACACCTTAAAACATCTCTAGCCTATAAATAAAGCATCTCCGTAGCTATGTTTTGTTGTAGTCGTCTAGAGGAAGAGTACTATATTGTGTCAAGGAAGGTATTTCAACTACCCAACCCTTTTGAGCATTTCAAGAAATGTACAAGCACACAATTAAGCATAAAGTCACAAGAATATACCAAAAGTAAACATTAGTATATAAGTAGAGAACTTATAAAGTACTCGAGTTGGTATTGGGAAGTACTTCCTTCGTTCCAAAATATAACAACTTCCCAACTAATCACTATAACAACTATTAGTACTCAGAATCTTCTATTCACAACTAATCATAACCCTCCACCATTCACTTTTCCACCATCCAAAACTATGTAGTCAGCCCATTCGCTTCGTGTAAAGGGGTTAACACAAGAGTGATATGGTTAGCGGGACAAGTCCTTATAAGTTGGTTCAAACTAGCAAGGTGGTACTAACACATGCACACAACTCCCATGGACCAAACATGCCTCATTCTAATTGGGCCAGAATGTCACACTACTCAGGGCCGGCCCTGACGGGGGGCGAGCAATGCAGCCGCTCTGGCCCCCCAGATCGTAGGGGCCCCACCCCACCCCCCACGTAGCCTCTATGCTGATAATACCAGATAGAAGTTACAGAACATAGACGATCCCAATTACTTCCTAAGAGGCAAAATTGTCGCCGCACGCCGCGCGCGTCATGACGACTCAAGTCCATCGGAATGACACCGCGTTATACCGGCGGCCGCCATTCGGTCTATCCTATCAATTTTTGTACTAGTTTATTTCCCACCTATCATAATTTGTACTACTTTATTCCCGCAACTATCATATTTTAATTTGTACTATGATGTAGCCTTTTTATAATTTTTTTCTAAAGAAGGGCATAATTCCTTGTACATGTGGATGGAGGTAGTATCATTTTTCTTGCCAGTTTGTACGTTATAACTGGAATGGTAAATTTCACAGAGCAACAACAAGAGGTTTGTTCACAGCGGGAACCCATCTTGAAGACAACATTCATCCTTCCAACTATACATATATTTTTTTATGGGAAACTGTACATATTTCATCGAGCATTGCAATTTATGGCATTTCTTCAGGTAGTGTAAGAAGAATATGCATATCAAAGGCGTTGCACAACTATTTTATTTCATCTATCTTCTATTATATACTAAAAGTCCATTAAACTTTCTACGAACGCTCCTAAACCGCCGTTTGGCATCCTATAAACGCTCCTAGGCCGCCACATGACACTCAAATAAATTAAAGAAAATCATAAAAAACAAAGCATCTGAACTGTTGATTTTCATTAAATTTGGTGGACCCATTATTTGTAACCATTAGATTTATCTTTAAAAAATCGTCTTCTCATATCTGGGCCCACCTGGGCCTCTTGGCATGTACGTACGTACATATGTACGTTTTGCACGTCTATTCCCCCTCTCTTTTTATCTATTTTCACCCTTTTAGAAAAAGCAAAAATTCTATGTTAAACAATTAAGCAAATATAGCATCTAAATTATAAAACTAATATTTTATCCGCTTATGTCTTTTGATTATTTTATATTTATAAAAACTCAAATCCACTTTAATTCAACTTTGAGAAGAAATATGTCACATTAATTAGGGCTACATATCATCCGACTTTTCTGTGTCACTTAAGAAATTATAAAATTATTAAAAATAATGGTATATATTTTATCACCGTACATAACTTGATAAAAAATAATAGATATAATAAAAGTAAATGAACATAACTTTGAGTAATATTTAAAAAATTTGACCCCCATTCTAACACAATAAAAAAGTCAAAATAACATTATTATATTATTAGGTTTGTAGTGTTCTCCTCAAAAAAATGATTTGTACTGTTCATATTTTTAGTATCAACTATGAATATATTGTAGGTATAGACGAGTTAAAAAGATAGATTTTAATCAATCATTAAAACTTTTATTTTATTTTTAGTTAATAAAGTAATAGCAGCTAAAACATTATAACCGATAAGAATTATTACAACTATATGCGTACGTACTCTCCCCTTTGACTCTCTCTTCCTCTCTGTCTCTTATTCAATTCTTTAGTCTTCTGCATTTTAACTGATTAATCAAAATGATTATTAGAAAGCTAAATAATTACAGTTTTAAATTTACTAGAAAAAAATGTCCGTGCGTTGCAATGGGTGAAGGCTGTTTTAATCTTATTATTGAACCAGACCTTAGCACAATTCGGTTTACTTCAAAGACCGGACATGCATTCAGACCGCTTTGAACCGGCCGGTTTTTTGGTGAACTGGATATTAAACCAACCTGCAAATGGGCCATAAATGGGCTGCCTAGAGGCCCATTTGATCTATGCTTGGGGTTAGGCTATCGTTTTTTTCCACAAAAATGGCACGGAGTGGCGTGGGCCATAAATGGGCTGCCTGGAGGACCATTTGATCTATGCTTGGGGTGCGGCTATCTTTTTTTTCCGCAAAAATGTCACGGAGTGGCGCGTTTGGTGGGAATCGAACCCTTATGCTATTGCACACATGTAAACATGTGAACCGCGGTTCAACCGTCCGAGACACCGGTCAGACCGGTGGACCGGTGAACCAGGGGGTCGGCTAGGTCACCCACCTGTCCGGGTTTTTTTACTATGATTGATACATAGTTTAGTTAAGGTAAAATTAAATGTGGGAATTCGCTTGGATATATATATATATATATATATATATATATATATATATATATATATATATATATATATGTGTGTGTGTGTGTGTGTATATATACGTATATATGTGTGTGTATATATATACGTATATATGTGTGTGTGTATATATACGGATATATGTGTGTGTATATATATACGTATATATATATGTGTATATATATACGTATATATATATGTATATATATATATACGTATATATATATGTATATATATATATCAACAAACAAAAGTTAAACAAAAGGTGAAAAAAAGCATGCGATGGAGCCGGTTGTATCAGCCGTTGTAGGTGACTTTGTTTATCGATTCATATATATATAGAAAATCATGAGCTGCAGTTAGGAGTTCGTTCGTCTCAAGTTAGCAATGTAAAATTCACTATGGGAATTCGCTTGGATATATACATTTTTAGAAAATCATCAGCTGCAGGAGTTCGTTCATTCCAAGTTAGCATGGGACTTTAAAGAGATTTATTATATGACTACTTCTGTATTTCTAAATACAAATGAACTTAAAAAAACCGACTCAAATGCGGACATGTATTTCCAAAAGCGAATGAATTTAAAAACTGACTTATGTACGGATGACGTACCACAGTATCGGCAAAAACATCTTCAATATTTATAATAGTAGAGATATCACTTATAGTTTACTTGAATTTGTTTTATTTATAATTAAATATATAATTCAAGATCTATATTACCCATATTTTACATTATTAAAATAAAAATCTGTCATTTGAGCATATACACCAATCCTTTACAAGTAACTAAATACTCCCTCCATCCAAAAAAAAAAGGCAACCTAGGTGGTGTCAAATCCCCACCTAGGTTGCCTTTTTTTTTGTACGGAGGGAGTAGGAGACATAATAGAACAATATAAAATATAATAATAAGTATTATATCTCCTTAAATCAGTGTGTATCCTCTGTAATGCACTTAAGTCTTCATGTGGTTACATCTCAAATAAAAATAAAAATTAGAAATTATAGGAAATAGCATCTAACCATCAGTTTCCACTTAAATAGGTGGATCCATTATTTTAAAATAATTGATATACTTTTAGAACAATCCTAACCCGCCATGTATTACGTCTTAAAAATTAGAAGAGAAGGATATTAGAAATTCTGAGAAATAAACGGATCATCGGTTTCACTTCAATCATTTATAAAAACAGAAAAAGATAACACCCCTCCACTTCGCGCTCCTCCACACATCCGGACAACATGGCACTACACATCCCCTCCCCTCTTGGCTTGAGTTCTCCACTATACCCTCCCTGTTTTTATAGTGAGAAATAATAAAAGATACTATAAAATGCATTTAAAAAATAAAAAGTATATATAAGTTGTACTTTAACTTATAAGAAACTTTTCATTTTTGTCATATGATAACCTTTATATATCACTGAAACTGTTATATTAAAAACTTATATTGCAAGTAACATTTAAAACATTATTCCCTTCATTATTTTAAGTCATAATCTAATCTTTTGCTATGCCATCCCAACAATAAGAAAAATTATGAAGGAAATGGATAATGTGGGTCATATCATCACTATCACTCGAAAACATACATAATTAGATTAGATCTACAAAATAAAATACTCTAATTGTTATTAGCATTCGCCCAAAAATATTACCGTCATTCTAAAATATAACTATGTTTGGTATTAATTGGATCTATCAAGACAAATATTTTGATACAATTATATATTCAATAATTAAAGTTAATACATTATAAAAATAAAGGATCAAATGTGTCCTTAAAAACCATGTCGATTATCTTAAGAAGAATATGGGGCATACATGCCGACCTTTTCCTCTACAATCATTAGAGCTTAAACATAATTAATATTAGTATAAAGTATATAACATCCAGCGTACTTGACCCATATAGACCCATATAGGGCCTACCTTATGTATCAATTATATTTCACAATCAAATCTACGTATCAATTATACTTATAAACTATTATTCACCAATCGCTGAGTTAAGATTATTGGCAAGGTGATTGTTTAAGAAATTTACTATCCGAGATCGGATGAACACCTATGCTATCAAGCTGAAAAGAAGAACGGAAACTGCCAATATTCATTATATGACATATTACCTTATAGCAGTTAATAAACACAAATAACTAAATTAGTTGTACAATCTCATGAAATAAAATAAGAATTGCATCCTCACGACTTTCTTTAAATAAAAAAAGCATAAGTATAAAACAACATGAAAAATAAGAAATGGAAAAACGTCAATATAAGAATACGATATTCCAAAAAACTTGACTATATGCACTATGTCATATTAAATCAGTCTACATAACAAAAATTGATTAAACATCCATATAGCACATTCAAGTGACCATGTATCACGTCTTAAAAATTAGAAAATAATTCAACTTAACTCGATGGATTCATTATTTTCATCAATTAGATATATTTTAAAAAACCATAAGTCGAGACATCTCATGTCTTAAAAACTATAAAAATAACAAAATAAATTCTAAGATAAAACAAAACATCTTATAATACATGCAAACATCACTGCCCTCCCCTTCCTTATTTTTTTAGCTATTAAAATAGAAGAGAAACAATAAATGTTGAAACAGCTATAATTTTTCATAAGCTACACGTCTGGTTACTTATATCTTTCGGTTAATATTTCACCTTTATAAGTTTCTCAAACACAATCTATGACGCATGCCCACGCGAATGCGTGGGCTACCTTCCTAGTTATATAAAAGAATATATCTGCCCAGTGCACAAATAAAAGGATTCTTGTAGTGCTAGAACAAAATTACACAGAAGTATTCTCTTTGTTTCCTAGATAATGTAATATAGCCTTGTCTCTACATTAAATTGTTGTCAACAAAAGGACATATTTACTTTTGATACTTGATAAACACCTTATTTCGTTCGCTAAGTTGTGTTACAATTTCACATAGTTCAATTTAGGATAAACCAATTAAGTTAGATAATATGGTAAAATGAATCACAACTGAGGTTATAACTTTGAAAAAGGAACTACAGACTCTAGTCAACATTTGTGGTTAAAGTTGAAATGGTCTGACTTGCCCCATTTTAGCTGTGACTTTCTTTTGACCAAGACATACTTTTTGACAATGAAAGTGGAGGAATATGACTTCAGAGGTCAGAAAAGACAGAACACTAAAAATGGTGTTCTTGAAATTACATGTTTCACAACCAAAAGAATCCATGAGCAGTGAGAGAGAGAGAGAGAGAGAGAGAGAGAGAGAGAGAGAGAGTATAAGAATCCCTACCTGCAAGCCAGCTACCATCTTCTGACATATAAATCGTCATATTATGAGATGGAGCTCATCAAATCAGCTATAACAGGTGATCTAACTAGTCGATTAATCTCCTTTCTTGTGAACAAGTTTTCAGATCATACATGCTCTGAGGAGAAGGTAACAAGACTGGAGCAACTCCTTCTAAGAGTTCACATGGTTGTCGAGGAGGCAGATGGGCGATACATCACCAATTCATGTATGCTAGTGCATCTGAAGATGGTAGTCACAGCCATGTACAGTGGCTATCGTGTGCTGGACACCATCAAATACATGAAGAATAAGGAGGACACCGGTGACCTGGTAAATGACTGTCACGCCCGGAAATTCACTAGTAATTTCCGAACTTATTTGTGCATAAAATCCTCGTCCAGAAATCAGCCGAGGTACACAAACTGACAATTTAATATACAGATTCATCAAATTAACTAAAACGATAAATACTTACTTATGAGGCACTTAGTCCTCATCATGAAGAAAACTGCAGCGGAGAATAAAATCTAGCGAAGCTCCGGCTCCACTCCCACAGGCAGCTCAACTGGGGTATAAGCCAAACGTCTTCTCCTTCTGAATCCTTTTTCTTCAACTGAGGTTGATTGATTATTGCAAGGTGAGCATATGACATACTCAGCAAGCCACACAGCAAATATGCAAGTGCACAAGGATACCAAAGGATGGCATAATATTGGCTCATTTGCAAAAGCAGCATTTAGCAAAACATTTAAGAGAAGTAAAACAATGGAGTAATTAATCAGAAATTTTAATCAGCACTGAACAGCACACCCATGCTGCACAGGCCCAACCATCCTGAACAACCATACCCGGCTGTACAGATCTAATCTCCAAACCAGGAGCTAAGCAAATTATTACCAGGTATAACATCTATAATTATTGTGAGAGGTGTGGGACTAATCACGAAAAACATTGCTCAACTCGCCCATAACCGCGGGCACGGCTATTCGAATAGTTTTACTCTGGCCAGAGGTGTACCACTGTACCCACAAGACACAGCCTCAACATCATGTCTACCATGCGTCGCGATACTGGAAAGTACCCGAATAGAGGCTGTGACAATACCCTCTGCATAACACAACTCACCACAGTGCACCATTCCTGGATCATAATCACCCCCTTATAAAACAAGGCATGGACTCCCCAGCGACCCCCGTGGGCTTATCTCCGCCACTTCTCAGTCTGGTGCTCCACAATGAATCATGTTATACAAAAGGTAAAGCCGTTGCCCACGCTGGCTTGTGGTTGGCACGGTTAATGTTTCACAATAGTAGCTCGCGAACCGGTCCTTAATTGTCATGAGCACGACTCTCAAAACCATGTGCTCACAACCCACCATTATCAAGTTTTAGTTGGCAAGTAATTAATTAACCAATCACGATTGACCATCGTGAACTATCATTAAGCCATCATTAAATAATAATGAGTCATAAATTATCCCAATAGTGTGCTAATGTTTCTAAGCATGGCTAAGCAATTATATCTAATATCTAGTTGAACCAATATATATAAAGCTCAACTAGTCCAATTATAATAACCCAAGGTATCAAGGAATAGAATAATCAATGCAAATTGGCCATAACAAAAGAATAAGTTCACACCACCCGGTGACATTCGAAAATAAATGCACAGTTGAAATAAATAGAGAATTTAAATATAGGAACAACATGCTCAAAGGATTGTGTTTAGGATCTGTGTGACTTGCCTTGCAATAATCGGTCTTCAATTAATCTTCTTGAATACTTCCAGCGCACTCGCGAACCTTCGCAACGACGGAAACGACTAGCTAACACGCAAAACGAAGAAAAAGACTAATAAAAACCAAATAAACAATACATAAAAAATAAACAAACATGTAGATCATAATTTTAGATGAATTATGAGACTTGAACGGCCTCATTCTGACTTCAAATGAATTTATTATGAATTTTACAAGATTAAATCTAATTAAAGCCCATTTAAAAAGAATTAAATAAATTTAATTCAATTTATGGACAATTTTAATATGTAGATCTTTATTTTATACAACTTTTGCAACTTGAACCACATTAAACTGAGTTACAAATGAATTAGTTATGAATTTTTGAAGATTAAATCGGATTAAAACACTTATATTGATTTTAATTGAATTATGACGCAATAATGAATTATTTTTGAAAAGGAAAAGAAGGATTATTGCGTCAGCGGCTAGGGTTTGCGGTGGACCGGGTGCACGGCAGCGGTTCACGGAAACGAACGGCCGAGATCAACCCTATCCAAAACGGACGGCCGAGATCGATCGGTCCACGACCGGTCTACGACGAACGGTCCCGATGACGTCAACGACGACGTCAGCACCGGCGGCGGCTCGGGCGGCGCAAGCTCGCCGGCGAACGACGGCGCGGCGGCGCAAACGGAGAGCACCAGGACGTAGAGCGCGGCGCGGCGAATTCACCGATGACCAAAACAACGGCGGAAGGGCAACAGACGGCGCCGGCGACGAGGAAGAAACGGCGGCAGAGATCGGGTCGACGGCGGCGACGGCGCTCCGGCGGTCTTCGGCGGTGGCGAAGCGGTGGACGGGGACGGCGGCGACTTGGCGATCCCGACGGTGGCGACGGCGACCGACGACGGCGGCTGCAACGGCGGCGCGGCGCGGCTGAACCGACGGCAACGACAGCGGCGACTAGGGCTACGCGGAGGCGGCGCTAGACACGACGGCAGGCTAAGGCAAAGGTGGCGGCGGATAGAGGAGAGCTCGGGGTCCTTTTAAAGGGGCAAGGAGGCGGCGGCGACGGCCCACGACGGCCGGCGACGGCGAAGGAAACTTCGGGAAGAACGAATCCGAAACAAACTCAAATCCATCGATTTCCAAACCGAAGTAGAGGATGATTCCAAAAGAGAAAAGGTAGAGGAGATCCCGGAGATTGTTTCCCCTCTATTGATTCGGCCGGAGAAGGAAAGGATCGACCGAATTTTGTAAGGAGACGGCAGCGGCGCTCGGTTAGGGTTTCGGGCGGTGGCGGCGCGAGGAGGAAGACAGGCCTGACAGACGGGTCCCACCTGCCAGCGGCTGAGAGAGAGAGGAGAGCGGCGGCTCGGCGGATTGGGCCGGACTGGGCCAAGGGAAAGAGGGAGAGAGGGTTTTGGGCCGGCTTTCGGCCCAAAGCCAAAAGAAGACTTTTAAAAACCTTTTCAATTTAAATTATTTCTTAAATGCAATTCCATTTATTAAAAATACTTCCTTAGCTCAAATAAATCCCAGAAAAATCTAGGAATTATAGAATTAAGCAAAGTATTTAATGAAATTTTATCTAGCCCAATTTTATGTTGAGATTTAGCAAATTAAAATTAAATCTTCTCTTCTAGGCTTTTAAAATCATTTCTAATAATTCCTTTTAAACAACAATTTATAATTTAAGGATTTTAAACAAGAAAAGCACTTAACAAATATAATTAGATCATTAATGATCAAATAATTACTGAACTGTTCTTTGTATCATTTAGGAATTGAGCTCCGAAAAATCCGAGAAAATTTCAGAGAGTTGACTTAATCATGGAGAATTTAATAAAAATTAAATCCATCCATGCTTTATATTTAGGAAATTTTATTTCCCACATTTAACTTCACTTGTAAATTAAAGAACATTTAACATAAATTCAATTATTAATTTATTAAATTATTTATAAATCCTGAAACAAAAATCAGGATGTGACAATGACTCAGCTGCCTTATCTTTTGCTACTCCTCTCAAACGTTCTCGCACTACTGTCTGTACTGCAAGAAAAAGGATATTCAGTAGTGAGTTACAATGTGCACTAGAAAAACTAGAATCTGTAGTTGGTGATATGAATGAGTTTGTCATCCTTTTGGCTGGATGCGAGCGCATTTCCCAAAAGCCCTACGATACATATATTTACATCGACAATTTCATGTTCGGTCGACACGTGGAAAAGCAACATCTCATCAACTTCTTACTGGAAAACAATATTGCTGGTCCTCCACCTGTACTACCGATTATTGGAGGTCGTGGAGTTGGGAAGAGAACACTTGTCACGCATGTATGCAATGATGAGAGGGTTAGCTCTCAGTTCAATTTTATTTTGCACATCAATGGAGCAAACCTTGGGCAAATTACAGAAAATGGAAATCTTTCAGCGAGGACACTTGTAATTGAGTTTTTTTCAGATGTAGATGACAATGATTGGAAAAAATTTTATTCACATGTTACAAACCTGAGCAGAGAAAATAAAGTGATAATCTTGACTACAATTGAAAAACTGGAGAGATTTGGAACTGTCAAGCCAATGACTCTAAATAGGCTGGTATATGAAGAGTACAGGTACCTATTCAAGACACTCGCATTTGGAAGCACAGACCCAGTAGACCATCCACAACTCATTCCAATTGTGGAAGAATTCGCAGAGCTATTGGAAGGAAGGCTTATCCCAGCCAACATACTTGCAGATGTATTGAGAAAGAATTTGAATGTTCATTTCTGGCTTTGCAAACTGAGACAGGTCCAAATTACAGCCAAGAAGAACATGACCATGTCTGGCGCCCATCCACACAAACTTTTTGATCAAGGTCATCCAGCACATTTCACGGGCTACATATTGTCTCCTCCAACTATTATCACACCAAATGTTCCCCAAAATGATTTGCCACAGTTGAGATTTGGTGACTTGCTAACAGGCCATATTTTTCCACCGAACGGTGATTTTAAGTTAATTTCATGGGAGTCGAGGATACCGCCATACACTTCATTTGTTCACACGGCTCGCTTCTGTCTAAGTCTTTCTCAAGATCAACCTGAATCACCTTTGTCAGGGAGGAAGCATCGAAGGCCATTTTCCTAGTCTTGTGATGAACTCAGGAAAAAAAATTGTGTGTGGTTCAAGATTTTCTCTCCTTATAGTAGCAAAATGAGATCTCATTCTCAAAATGGATTCTATTCTACTTCGTGGTAGTAAAATCATGTAACTTTATCTACTTTGGCATAGGTGCGAAAAAATGTCTCACTAACTCTAGTACTGTGTAATATAAACAATTCCATACATACTGATTACAGTTACGCTTTGTGTGGTATGATTTCTTAAATTTATAACCTAAACAAGTAAACAACTATGGAGCTGAGATATTCATGTAAAAAAAGAGGTGCCCCCTTGCATTCTCCCTGCCCGTGTAGATCTGCCAGCTCAGTGTGGCTGCTCCAGCGCCTCCGGCAAGCAAATCGGCATCAATACTATATAGTATGAGGAATTTTATAGTCTTTGAGAAATTACTTTAAGGATCTAAATTTTACACTAAAATTTTTGGTACCTTAAGGTACTTAGTACTTAAAGATACCAAATTTTACACCAGAAAATATAGTACCTTCTCAACTGATGAGTATGTTAGGTCCCGATCTTCCGATAGGTATTGATCAACAGTCGATTTGGGCGGAGTCGTGACACAACTCGATCCGGCTTCTGAACGAACACGCTACTGAGCCGAAACTCGGTTGACCTCACTGAGAAGGCTAATCCCTGCATGCGAATCGAAGAACACAAGCAAGAATAAGATAGATTGCAACACAATTGCATATGAATGATTAAGCACTTGAATTTGAAGTTCCACAAACCGATCTAGCAGTGAAACTATTCTTGACAGATTAATCTAAGCAAAACCAGACTTTGACCGCGTGATAGGTGTCCTTTCCTCCATACTCAAGAAGAGTTACATCTAAGTTCCGATCGTGATATGACAAACAAATCTTACTTTTTCTTTCCCAAGCTGGCGCATAACCTCTGGTCCCGCTCCCTTCCGTCCATCAGAGATTTATTCAAAACCTAAAATCGAGTTGAGTTGAATGGGGTTCAAGTCAACTAGATGAAAGGTTTCTTTGTAGTGAGGGAACGAGTTACTGAACACAGTGAAATATCACGTTTTATCATGTCATGCACATGTGTCTTTCCCTCGATCCCGAACCTTGACTGGATGTATAGGTACACGGTATGCCGATGACAGTTATCGAAGCTGCCATAGTTCCGGCAACTACGAAAGCTGCAAAAAAAAAACAGCAGCGATAGTACTGGAAAGTACAGTTTCAATATTGCCACGATAACGTCCTTAGGGTGCACACCCACTTGGGCTAAGCCCGCGACACACCAACTATAAGGATCAAAACCCAAATCAGATTCGGACTGGATGAGGTACGTGGCTTGTTTGCCTGATTCCCCCAGCTCGGTAGGAATTTTAACGTGGGACCAAAACCATCTCAAGGTAGACTCCATAAGCTTTACAACAAGTACTGATGGGCTCCGAAATCTCTTCCAGATCAGCAGCTAGGTCCGTTTGAAGTTGATGCTGTCAGGAGACCTGAATCTGAATCCAAAACGTGTAGAACTTTATCTATTGTTTTCTATAGACCGAAAGTGACGTGGTGAGGTAGAAGTAGACTTAGAGAAGGTCTTGGTTTGGTCCCCAATCAACTTCTTTAATCATCCATGCATTCCTTATGCTTGGTCTCTTTTCTTTCGCCCAAGCAAGTACCTCTGCAAATGAAAACACACGAAACTCATTGTGTAGCAACGTTTGTTCAAATATATAACAAGTAAATCTAATATAGAACATATGCACGTTTGGTTGATTAATATATAAGGTGGTCATGGCTATATCTGAGCTAGTTGTGTCCTAATCATCAACGATGGTAAAATTACCCATATATTATATATACATGTTGTACTTATCCATCTTCTGAACACAATCTCATCTAGTCATCTCACCTCACCTCTTCCTATCAGTAGGTACAGCTACACACTCCTAGAACTTGGATGCACAATTTGTCTTGTTAGAGTTTGTGTCGAATATGTGTACAGAGTCGGTTACAGTTTAGGACTTGGAGTTTGTTGTCGAAATGACAATAGCTTCACGTCGAAGGACGTGGTTCTCTAAGTGGGATGGTTGAATAGTAAAACAATGTATTAATTGATGAAAATTTTCGGGGATCCCCCATTACATGCCCCTAGGGGGCTATTTATAATCTTAGTACACACTCATGACCTCTAGGGTTTAATGTGTACAGTGGAATTTACATGGATACCCTTATGGTAGAGACTTTAGTGGGGGTATATAATGTCTATTCTAACCGTACGCCCCTTGATGGGCTTCTGTCCCGGCCCACATGTGGTGAACAACCTTCCTAGGCCATGACGCTCATATGGGCCTCTCGGCTGAGGCGATCCTCCCTCGGGCGAACCCTTCCAGCTTCGCCCTGATCCTTCGCCCGGAGGAGAGACTTGAAGATGAGTCCTCTATGTTAGGTGGTGAACCCTCCTGACTTCGTCCTTCAACTTCGCCCGGGTGCTTCGCCCAACTACTTTGCCAGAAGGCGAACCCCTTGGGCTTCGGTCGACGTCTTGCAGATTCGGTGGCTTTGGCGGTTTCGGCAGGTTCGGTTGAAGGCCCTCATGACATGCCTCCAACAGAGTTATACTAGGTGTTAGTAGTAGAATAAGAGTCAGACCCTATCCTAGAATCTCTCTTAAATAGAGGGACGGATCTGTTGTAACCGAATGGCGACTAGCATAGTGAAAAGTAGCGGCTGTCGGCGGCGTCTGGCCGAGGGTCGTTGTAACTCTGATACACTGTAATATGCTGGATCAGGGAGGAGCGCCCGTAATCGATGCTCCGGGGATGTAGGCTTCGGCTGAACCTCATTAACAAATATCGTGCCTCGATGTCGTCATCGTGTTTGGATCTCATATGGCGTTTCTTCCGCATTTGGTTTTCGATATAATTTCGGGGCTGGTTTTATAACATGTCTCACATTTACAATTGTATTATCAGATTAGCTCATAAAGTTGGAGAATTGAGCAACTTGGGTCTTAGCTTTCACGTGTGCGTTCAAGAGATTGTTCCAATATGAAATTTCAGTTCTAAGGCACTTGTATTATCACACCCTTTGCTTGCTTGGAGGCAGCGGCCGGTAGGAATCAAGGTGAGCAGAGGGCCAGAAATGGCGGATGCCCATCGCTGACTTCTCAACAGACAACAGGGAGGAAGTATATTTCTTCTCCCCAATTTTTTTTTCTTCTGTTTAGACTGGGAGCTTTGGCCAACTCGTTTGTGTGTGTTCTGCAAATTTAGAAATTATGGTCAGATATTCCTACTACTGGTAGTGCACATATCAATTCGAATTATAAAAAGTGAAGATCTGAAATCTTCAAGCCGTCATACCGATTATGTCATAACAATTCTCGTTACAATCAAATAAGGTTTATTTCCTTAAAAAAACAATTAAATAAGGTTTGGCCTTCAACTTTGTCAACCCTATGTTAACGTTTAGTTGGGAGTTTTAGTTTTGCTGGTCCTCTTTGTTTCTATTTCGGCTTTTTGGCCGCATCATATCAAGATTGGATTTCTGACTGAATTACTTACACTATTCACCCTACAAATGAGATGATCCATCAGGTGAAATTGTCAAGTGGGTGTATTTGGTGTCAGTTAATCCCCTAGTTTTCAGATTAAGCCGTCTTTTTTTAAAAGAAATTACTGTTTACTCCAGTGCTCAGCCAGACCTCATTTTAATTTAGTTCGTCCTCCACTGCTGACCTTTGAGTAGTATTTGATCTTTAATTTTTTTGAGCTAAACAACTATAAAGCTGAGATATTTCACAGAGCCACATAATTCGTGGCTCGTAGATTAAGTTGTATATCAGTCCATAAAAATTCCTTTTTGAGCTATGCATGCAAGTATGCAACACGACTAAAAATAGTATCGAATATGTATAAGAAAAATAAGTATGTCCATCATGAGCATGCCATGTTTATGCCCTTTGCCCTGCTGCATCTAGTAGCAGTTGTCATGCCTCTCTGTTAGGATACCTTTGATGCTTTTAAAATGTTGCTGGTTTGACTTGAGCATCACAAGTAGAGAAGTCAATAATATTGACGGACCTGACAAATTAGATCAAAACCAATTTTCATCGAGTCCGAGTTTTTATCCACCTTCTAAAAAAATATACCAGCTATATTTGATCTCTTTTCTCTGCTTGGAGTATTTAGAAATGGAATTTGCCACATGAGCTGATTCATCTCCTAGCTTCCTCCTTACCAAGTACTATAAAGCCATGAAATGTGTGCGTACACACACCAACACACGCACTACGATTCTAGTGATGCTGAAGTACTTCTGTTTTTGTTTCAGAATAATAGCATTGAGTTATTGTGAACAAAATTAAGTAACATATTTAAACTTGGTATTGAATAATATGCAATTTTGTATGCTAAAATATGTTATAATTTTGTTTAAGTCAGATCATTTTATTGGTAAGTCCTAAGAACTTCTAGTTTTCAAAAAAGAAGTGCAGGCTCTAGTTAACTTCTTTGGTCAGAGTTGAAATGGTCGTACTACTAGCTAGTCCAACTTAAGGTGTCACATCATTTAAACGTGAGGGTGAGGATGCTTAGGGGGTGTTTAGTTTTAGGGGTGTAAAGTTTTAGCGTGTTACATCGGGTATTATATAGGGTGTCGTATAGGGTGTTCGGGCACTAATAAAAAATTAATTATAGAATCCGTCAGTAAACAGCGAGACGAATTTACTAAGCCTAATTAATCCGTCATTAGCAAATGTTTACTATATATAGCACTACATTGTCAAATCAGGAGCAATTAGGCTTAAAAGATTCGTCTCGCAAATTAGTCGCAATCAGTGCAATTAGTTATTATTTTAGCCTATATTTAATTCTTCATGCATGTGTTCAAACGTTCGATGTGACATGATGTAAAATTTGTGTGTTTGAACTAAACAGGCCTTAGATAGCAATATTGAAAGTGGAGAAGTGTGACTTCTCGTTTGGTCTGTAGTGACCAAAAACCATGACTTCAAGTTAGAAAGAGATGAGAAAGTGAGCAAGAACACCTCCAGTGCACAACCTGCGAGCTACCTACCTCTCCCACAAAGAGTGCATCATACACTGAGATGGAGCTCATCATATCATCTATCACAGGTGATCTAACCAGTCGATTTATCTCCTTTCTGATCAACAAGTTTTTATATAATCTGTTCTCCGAGGAAAAGGTGAAAAGGCTAGAGCAACTCCTTCGAAGAGTTCACATGGTCGTCGAGGAGGCAGATGGGCGATACATCACCAACCGTTGTATGCTCGCACAACTGAAGACGATAGTCGCAGCCATGTACAGTGGCTACCATGTGCTGGATGCTATCAAGTACATGAAGAACAACGAAGGTGCGAATGATCTGGTAAATGACTCATCTTCCTTGTTTTTTTGCCACTCCTCTCAAAAGATCTCGCACTACTACTGTTTGTCCGGAAACAAAGAAGAAATTCAGTATGGAGCTACAAGGTGCACTGCAAAACATAGAGACTGTAATTGGTGATATCAATGAGTTTGTAATCCTTCTGGCTAGATGTGAGCGCATGTCCCATAGGCCCTATGATGCCTATCTTTACATCGACAATTTCATGTTTGGTCGACATGTGGAAAAGCACCATCTGATCAACTTCTTACTGGAAAACAACATTCTTGGTCCTCCAGCTGTAATACCGGTTATCGGTGGTCATAAAGTAGGGAAGAGGACACTTGTAACGCATGTATGCAACGATGAGAGAATTCGCTCTCATTTCCCTCTTATTTTTCACATCAGTGGAGCGAACCTTTCAAGAATTACAGAAAATGGAAATCTATCTGCAAGGACATTGATAATTGTGGAGTTCATTTCAGATGTAGATGACAATGACTGGATAACGTTTTATTCATCTATGGCAAACCTTAACAGAGGAAACAAAGTGATAATCTTAACTAAAATACAAAAATTGGAGAGGTTCGGAACTGTCAAGCCCATTACCGTAGATAGACTGGTGTATGAGGAGTACAGATACCTATTCAAGACACTAGCTTTTGGAAGCGCGAACCCGATGGACCATCCACAACTTGTCCCAATAGTTGAAGAATTTGCAATGCTATTGCGAGGCAGGCTCATCCAAGCCAACATACTTGCAGATGTATTGAGAAAGAATTTGAATGTTCATTTCTGGCTTTTTGCATTGAAAGGGGTCCAAATTACAGTCAAGAAGTATTTGTCCATGTATGGTACCCATCCGCATGAGCTTTTTGATCAAGGCCATCCAGTACATTTGACAGACTATGTATTATATCCTGCAGATACTACAGAAAATGCCCCAAACAATGATTTACCTAAGTTGACATTTGGCGACTTGATAACAGGCCGCATTTTTCCACCAAAGGGCAATTTTAATCTAGTTTCATGGGAGTCCAGAATACCACCATACACTTCATTTGTTCACATGGCTCGCTTTTCTCCAAGTCTTGCGGAAGATAAACCGGAATCACACCTGTCAGGGAGGAAACGTCCAAGGTCAGTTTCCTAGTCTTAAGATCAGTGAAAATTCCTTGTGTATGATTCTAGACTTTTTATTATTCTATCCCATTCATGCACTTGGGCACATACGGGGTAAAGTAACAGTTAGATTTTGTTATTCTTTTTCCATAACTTGGTTCATATAACACGAAGCCTAAGCTTTTACAGTTGAGTAAATTGAATAGTTTTATAAGTTAAGAGTGAATAGTGTATGGTATCAGAATCGAGGGATTTTTTGGGACACTCACTACAGTTGTAAGGGTAATATGGACTTACTAATCCCGTCAAGAAAATATATAGAGTTGCTAAAATATAACAAAGTCTGGTGACTGGTGCTTTACATTACAATGTCTCTAAACATGATATTATCAGAAAATTGCTCAATAACTAATCAGATTTAATTTACCTGGAAGCGAACCAACCTAGATAAATACAAATCTGTTGCTGCTTCTATGGTCCACTTTTAATTTTACCAATGCCGCAAAACTTGTAGCACAAAATAAAGGTAAATTCTAACTGCTCACCCTTTTAAGTGCGGAAAAGGCTATACGTACTAACTTTTTCTTACTAAATTCTTACTAACACTGATGTGTCATGCTATGAGTGCATCTAGATTTTTTTAACTTTCATCTACTTAAATCAAACGGTTGATATGATTGTTAGTAAAAGTTTAGTAAGAAAAATTTAGTACGTGTAGCATTGCTCTTTAAGTGCACATCTTTGTATTCGTTTCATGAAGAAAACAAACTGAGTTCAAATATTAACCAAATTTCATTTGTTGTCTACATTTTAGGGAAGATTGGTCCAAGGTGCAACCACAAAACCCATTTGCATATTTTTCTCAAAATCAAGCTACTGGCTCAAGGAAGACTAAATAATCAAGAAATCCATCACGATGGAAAAATTTCAAGTTTAGTTGGATCTTAGCATGGTACTCAGTACTCACGGGTCATCACTAATGCCCTCGCCTTCCTGGGCTGATAAAAAAAGGCAGCCGCCCCACTGCACAACACTCTGTCGTGATGAACAGCAAGTCCTTAGCTAGGACGAAACGAACTACAGCAAAATGGATTATAAAAACGTCTATTATCTGAAGAAAGACGCGTTTTCTACTCTTCTCAATTTTCAGAACCACCTCATCATGAACAAAGACGTCTTTTGAGACGTTGTGAATAACGTGCTGTGTACATTTACACATATTTTCTTTCTTTCTTTAAATTTTGTTTGGAAAGAAAATCCTGAAAAACACTCGCTCCCCACGATCTGAATAGTGTTCTTTGTTCAGATCGTGGGAAGCCCTTGCCAGCGCGGGGATAATCGTGATCATTCCCGAGCTGGCCACCACGCGCCGGATCAAGCCACCGCTGCTGGCTCTCGTCCTGGCCTCCTGGGCTGCCAGTAGCTAGTCCTCATGCAGCTGGCCTTCGCTCTTCCCTATGTACAATCTTGCTAAATGCAGTTTCTAAATGCAAACAGTACAGGTAACTAACAGCATGCATGCGTTTAATTCACTACATATATCCAGGGCAAGGTTTGAGCGGCCCGGGACGAAGCTAAGAACGGAGGCCTTAATATAAACATTTAAATATAATATTTTACATATATTTTTTCTTAAAGTCTTTATCCATTGTACTCATCTACCTGTTTCTTTTCTCTTTTTTTCTGCCTGATGTATACTTTTTCACCTTTTCGACCGCATGATATCGAGAATAGACCGATAATTAAAAAAAATACGGTGATTGAACTAATTAATTACACAAAGCTACAAAAGTACTGGATTAATTCAAACAAATCATACAAATCATTAGGCTCCGTTCGAATGTACCAGTACAATTAAGCTACTCCCTCTTTTACCGTCACCATGTTTCCCGAACTGATAAACTGTATGTTTATTTAATATTTTGTATATAGAATTTTCTTTAAAAAATCAAATTACTCTATTTTTTAAGTTTGTAATGATTAATACTCAATTAATAATATGCTAATGACTCGTCTTGTTCGGTGTGTCCCTAAAAATAGCAGCCAAAACAAACGAACAAACTCAACAGTACTATGATATACTACCTCTGTTTCATATTATAAATCGTTTTGATTTTTTTCATAGTCGAACTTATTTAAGTTTGTCTAAGTTTACAGAAAAATATAACAATATTTTTAACACAAAACAAACATACTATCAAAATATTATATGTTAGTTCTAATGAATCTAATTTGGTGTCATAGATGTTGCAAAATTTTTCTATAAACTTGGTCAAACGTAAAGAAGTTTGATTAGGAAAAAAAGTCAAAACGACTTATAATATGAAACGGATGGAGTAGCATGAAACTTAGTTTGTATGATTGCAGCCATACTTCATCAATTGATCACTTAACGGCTTGCTTTAATTCTTGGCAGGCTATTATATTAGAGGTTAGGATGTCATGGACTAGTATATTTTGTTTGTGAACACAATTGTATCACTAGCCACTATGACCTCTAGTGTTACTTCTAAATGTTTTCAGACAGATAGAAATCAGTTGTACGGACCTATTTCTTCTTTATTTCCTTTGTTCTGATCACCATGTGAGCACTATTCAAGTGTTATTTGCTTTATTGCTTATGGTTCAGATGGCAGGTCCTTGATGCCTTCTAGAGGTCTATTACAGCCTGGTAAGTAAATATGGTCCCTTTCACTTGAGTAACTTCACTAACTTATTTAAGATAGTTTTTTTTACCGGATAAGATAGTTTTTTTTTTTTTGAAACAGCCTGCACAAGACAGTGTGACGTTTCATATGGATAGAGCAGAAAAATATTATAAGTCTACAACCTTAGGAGGCTATAGCCCAGAATGAGAAAAAAACCACCACACTATGCGCCTACAACCAGAACTCGCTACTGAACAAATATGAACATGACATCCCTAAAGGAAATGCTCCTTCAGGAAGGATACGACACTGAAAGTGCCACCGCAGCCCGTCCAGGGAATCCATGCCATGGTTTTCACCTGAAGAAAACCAACATGAAGGATAGGAAAAGATCACACAACAATGCCCCAAAGGGAGAGCAACGCCAGTAGGTGTCGCCGTTGCCGGACCGAATGGGCTAGGCTCCCTCGTGTGTCGAGCTCGCCTGTTGGAAACAGAAGCCACCCCCAACAGCACACCTTCGACGCGCAGCCACCGCGCCAGCACCTCACCACCGGCCAACCATCAAGCAGGAAATTGTGACCTCCGATATGATCTGAATCCATCCACATTGATAGGTTGGAGAGGGAGAAGGTGAGAGAGAAGAATGGATCCCCTCTTCTTAGCACTAGCCTGCCAACGTGGCCATCTTGTTGTAGCAAGGCGCCGTTGCACGAGGACTAGTGTGCCAAACCTGTCTCCCGCGATCCCGCCTGCTTCCCACCGGCTCTGCCTGCACCGGTCGTGGCCTCCCATGTGGACCCCCGTTTTTATAACAGAATCATTCGTGTAAACAGTACCATTTCCCTAGATCAAATAGTCTGGTACACACGAGTTCATAACTGAAATACCAAATGCGCATACACAAGAGTCTAGTGCTAATTATTACATCATAAGCCCACAGGCATTGTCTTAAATCATCGGACCGAGCGGTCCGGAATACATTCAAAAGCAGAAATAGATAAGGCAGCGGAATTTAGGCAGCGGCATGCCATTGCCACAGGCAACGACCGTACTAAGACCTACTGAGCGCCATCGTCTTCATCTCCCTCCTGGTAGTAGGCATAGGGATCCTCCGGAGCTTCATCTCCCGCTTCTGATTAAGTTTATATTTGCAAGGGTGAGTACCAACCGTACTCAGCAAGCCACCACATCAACAATGCATAGGATAGGGGTATTTCAAAGGATGGCTATGGTTCTTTTGCGCAAAGCAAATTTTGTAATTCTTTTCACAAGCCTAAGACCTAGCATTGACTGATCAAATTTTAGTACCAGTGTTTGTATTTAAACAACGACGGTTCTGTCCACCATCCATTGTGATCCCAAGGATAGCTTCCCGCCATTGAGTCGTTATGGTTTTCTGAGGACGCCCACCTTTCCCCTTCTCAGGAAGTGGCTCCAACAGCATAAAAATTCATCATGCAATAACCCATCCCACACAAGTTAAGAATTTAGAGTCTAGCCAAGTGTAATACATGTCCCGGTGCTCAATAACCGCGAGCACGGCTATTCGAATAGATTTGGTTTACTCACACTGCAGTGGATGTACACTTTACCCATACTCCGTGACTGCCCAACACATGAGCCTTGTCTCAACACATGAGACACGTCACGGCAAAGCTTTTCGATAACCTCGCATTGGCAGTACCCGCTCCATGAACTTTGCATCCTCATGCACTCCAGGCGTACACAGTTTCTAGCAGTGAGAGGAGTTCTGGCGCACCCAGGAAGGAAAGATTTACACCCAGGTATTAAGTTATCACTAGGTTCAACTCAACACACGACAGTTCTAGCAATGGCGACACCATTGTAGAGCCCCTACCTTACACATGAGAAACCACTATGCATGGATACTGCCTCCGCTCGGCTATTTACTCCGCTAGGTCTATCCCCATTCGAGAAGTGTGGTTGTACGGGGTCGTTTCATGCTTAACTTCATGGCTTGGTCCTTAATTGACCGGGGACGGTACTAGCCTTTCCCGGATACCACCCAAATCCACCGTCCGCCCCGGTCTAAAACAAATGTTTAATTCCTTTCATGTCACCATTATCATGGCAATGTGGCGCTCATGTCTCCACATGCCGCATTTCAATTACCTACCCAAAGGTAATTGCCCAAGCATATAATATTTGATAAATATGAGTATGCAAGATTCTAAAGTAGCATTTCTAAGCAAGTGTCATAATTGACTAGGGACTCATACGTAATCATGGTTACAAAGATTTAAAGGTGAACAATAAACAAGGCATGGCATAATCACAAATAGGATGTTCATCATTACATGCAATCTTATTTGTAAACAAAATTAATTTCATAATTGGGATCAACGTGATCAAAGAATAGTGATGACTTGCCTTGCTCAAGGTCTTGCGGGTCTTGGCCTTCACCCGGATCCGCGGCTCCCTCGGTCTCTATAGGTACGTGCGTAAGAACAATTTGAATTCGATTAGAATTCAAACAAAATCCAAATAATGACCAAATTGAAAAACGAGCGCGAGAGGTGAATTCTATATCGGCTATATTATTCGCGAAGTGGAATTATTCCTCCTAAGATATTTGTGTTTCTTAAGAAATTTTGCGATTTAAAG
Source organism: Oryza sativa Japonica Group (assembly GCF_034140825.1). Taxonomy (NCBI): domain Eukaryota; kingdom Viridiplantae; phylum Streptophyta; class Magnoliopsida; order Poales; family Poaceae; genus Oryza; species Oryza sativa. The sequence goes on from NC_089044.1 coordinate 2,143,444, forward strand.
TCATGTCCTAAGATTTTATCTAATTATTTAGTCCTTAATTATATCTAGATCACTACCGCGAATTAGTCTCTTATAGAGTTTACTAAATATAATCTATAATAATCTATAAGAATTCATTTAATTGTTTAGTTCTTAACTACATCTATGATTGTAGTATTATTTTGCGGATACTATATTTTCATTAATCCTATAATTAAATTTTGCAATTTTATGACTATAATTGACCTACGATTAAATTCTAATTATTTTAAATTTTCTAAATTTCTAAATTTTACTCAAACGCCTATTTATTTTCTTTCTCTTTCTTTCTTTTTCTTTTCTTTTTCTTTTCTTTTTCTTTTCCCCTCTTTTTTCTTTCTTTTCTCTTTTCTTTTCTTTCTTTTTCTTCTCGTCCCTTTCTTTTCCCTTTTCTTTTCTCTCTCTCTTCTCTCCCTCCCGGCCCTTTTCTCCCTCTCTCTCTCGGCTTCTTGCCCACCCGGGCGGCGACGGTGATGGACGCAAGGGGAGGGGCGGCGGCTTACCGACGGCGGCGACGGCGACGGCGGCGACGGCGACGGAGGCGCAAGTGGCGCGGTGGCTCAAAGCAGCGGCGCGGCGGCCTAATGCGGCGGCGCGGCGGCGTGGAGGCGGCAGCGCGGTGGAGTGGGTAGAGGAGAGAAGGTGAGGATAGAGGGGGTGAGTGGGGAATGGTGAAGCTTATATAGGGGAGAGGGGGAGAGATAAGGGGGAAGAGAGGAGAGGGGAGAGGGGTGGTGACGCAACGGCGGCACGGGGTGCGAGGTGGGGGCACGCGGCGCTAGGAGACGCGACGGCTTCGTGGCGCGAGCGACGGCGCGGCAGCGAGGCGACGGGCGGGCCGCAGCGTGGCGACGGGATGGCGACGGCGACGGCGCGGCAGTGGTGGCGCGCGGCGCGAGGCGGCGATGGGATGCGCACGCGGCGACGGGATGGCGACGGCGACGGCGCGGCAGTGGGGGCGCGCGGCGCGAGGCGGCGATAGGACGCGCGCGGCGACGGCGACGGCGAGGGCGACGGCGAGGGCGACGGCGACAACGCGCGGCGCGGTGCGGGGCGCGAGGCGCGGGCGCACGGCGCGAGGCGACGGGACGGCGCGGCGACGGGACAGGCGCGGCGATAGGCGGCGAGGGCGACGGCGCGTGGCGCGCGGGCGCAAGGCGGCGATGCGACGGCTGCGCGGCGCATGAGCGCGGGACGGCGACTCGACGGCGCGGCAGCGGCGGCGCGCGGCGCGAGGCAGCGACGGCGACGTTGGCGCGGCGCGGCAGCGGCGACGCGACGACGGCGCGGCTCTTGAGGCGGCCGAGCGTGCGCGGCAAAGGAGGGTTAGGGCTAGGGAACCTCGTCGAGCACCTAGAGTGCAATGAACAGTGCTAGCCTAATTTAACCTATTCTTTATAAATCTTGTCCTTTAATTCCTAATTTTTCCACAAATGACGTTTTCATATACTTGTGTTTATTTTAATCGAAAAATTCACTCTAGATTGATAGCACCCATATTTTATTTTTATATAATTTTCTTGAATTTAATTAGAGTTAATTCTTATTCCATCACATTTAGATTTAATTGATACAAATATGGTCGTAATAATATTTTACTCATTTCTATCCTCCCCAAATCTTATTTTAAATTGCACTTTAATTATTTACCCTATCAATTTACTTTTAGGGTTTATTTCTAATTAATTATTCCATTATTCGTGATTTATAAACTCCGAAATCAAAATCCAATAAAATAATCGAATAAAATTGGCATGATGCAATTTATTCAATAAGTTTTTGAAGGCCCAAATTTTTGGGGTTTAGATTTTTGTCGGTCTAATTTTATTTAGGGTGTTACATCCCATCGCCCCGCGCCACCCCTGTCACCGTTGTCCCATCGCCATCGTCGCCATCAGCAACACAGGGAAGAGTATGGTTGGGGCGCTACCACCTCGCTGCCACACCTAGCCGGTGCCACGACTGTTGCCTACCCTGTCCTCCAAAGTCGCTATCGTCGCTGAGAGCCACCCGGGGACGTTGGATCCGGGCGGGCGGCCACCACCTCACAGGTCAGCACGAAACACCCACACGCCGGTCATACCGTGCTGGCCTCCCATGCTGGCCATGCCGCTCAAACACCTCCACAGTCACGCGCCGCATCGTCTTCACGGCCTCCTGTGTCGTACCGCTCCGCATTGGTGTAACATCTTGAAAATTAACAATTTTCTAATCCTGCATCATGCCGATTCTTCTGTTTTAATAACCTTTTAAACCTAGCAAAATATAATTAGAGGGACCTTCTAAAACTAATATGCATAAAATCCCTATCTGGTATTTAACTTCTTTTGTGTTTTTCATTTAAAAATATATTTGGTTAAATTGAGGTATTTCTTGATTTGGTTTTAATTTAAAAACCTTCTTTCAACTAAAATTCTTTTATTCAAATTTAGTTTGAAAACCCTTTCTATTTTTATGAATTATGGTCCAAGAAAATCCTCCAATATTACCCTTGAAACTAAACCAAAGCAATTCCAATTATATTGGAATTAATTATCGACATGTTCTTTGATTTCCAAACCTATCCTTAATTCCTGATCCAAGTATTCAAATTCCTCCTTCTAATCTAGCCACCAATTTAATCCATGTGGCTTGATTTCCTTTGGGGGATTTTGGACTATTTGCCATTCACTTAGATGTAGCATTCCCAAATACCATCTTTCCAAATAACTTAGACAATTTGCCCCAGGTCCTCACAAATCAGCTCTCCTCTTCCATTTTACACCCAATTTCAGGTCCCATGGCTGCCACATCATCAACCAAGGTGGCACTGAGAGCGTTAAAGGATGGGATTTGTGCCTTACCCCAGCGGGCACTTAGATGGAGCCATAACCCCCAAAATCCAAACCCTAGACAATCCGATATGCAACAAAAACAACCAAATCTGAGACAAATTGTTGCCAAACTGAAAAAGAGAAGGGGAAAACGGATTTATCTCACACCTCATTGGCTGTCGCAGCTCCGTTGCCGGTGAATCGACAGCGCCGCCGCCGCCGCTGCAGGAGTGAGACCGGGCTGAGTGAAAACGAGATAGAGAGGGATATGTGGTGAGTCTGAGAGGGGCAGGGGTAAGATGGACATTTCACGCTCTCAGTGCCACCTTGGTTGGTGATGTGGCAACCGTGGGACCAAAATTGGGTGTAAAATGGTAGAGGAGAGCTGGTTTGTGGGGACCTGGGGCAAATTGTCTAAGTTATTTGGGAGGATGGCATTTGGGAATGCTACATCTAAGTGAATGGCAAATGGTCCAAAATCACCCTTAGGTGCGCCATACTCGGGACACCACCGGCCACAGGCGTCTCCACCTCCTGGCCACCGGAGCGCCAACGCCCCGCTCGTCCTCTCCACTCTCTGTCTTGGCTTCATGTGAAACAGAGAAAAGAAGAGAAAACGGGAGGAAGAAGAAGAAGGAAAAAGAAAAGGGTTAAATAGATAGAAAGGCTCACAGGTGGGCCCCTGCACAGTAGCATTTTATATTTTCCCTATTTAATTTAAATCCTATTTTTTAGAAGCCCATATCTCCTAAACCGTAGATCCGATTACAGTGAATCAAACCTTGGACCTAAATTCATCTAAATTCAAAATCTACATTTTGATACCAATTTTTCTATTTTATAATTTTATTTGAATTTCCCTAATTTATTTAAATGCTATTTGCTTTTCAAATATCTCCTTTTACTCCAAAATACCCTTTACCCACTAAAAAGCCGCCGGTTAGAACATTACGCCTTCTATAGGGACGTTCGCAGTCTATTGGCCCCGACATCGAACCATTGGTTGTAAAGCCCGGAAAAACCAAACCTAAGGTCGAAGTGCTGCTCCTAGTACCCCATGCCTCGATGCGTATAGTGGTCAGAGCTTCACTATTTCCTCGACCTCCACAGCACACCACATAGTTAGCTCTCGAGCTCTGTGTGATCCTAGCCGCTCCACCGCACTCACGGTTGTCGGAGTAACACTTCCGCCCTACTAAACCTATACAAACCCTCCAATCCCTCTAGCCGATATGATGTCTGTCGACATCGGCTAGAGAAAATACCAAACCTAGTCGTTATGCTCTAGCATCGACTAGCACACAACCAAACCCTAGCTGACACCTTGCTAGTTAAATCCCAACCATCATCCAAATTCCACACCTACCAGTATCGCCTATCCCCTATACTCAGCCACCTACTCTCCTAGAACCTATACATAAAATATAAAGCCTAGCGGATATGCTGCCCTACTCCAAAATCGGCTTAAATATAACCAAACCCTAGGTATTATACTACCCCAACCTACCACCAGCTAATACTAGCTACATACTCACTTAACCAGTTATATCCCTTACTATCCAAGCAACCAAGGCCCACACAAGAAATATAAGCGACATTAGTTTCTTGATCCCCTTCCCACCTTAGCCTCTAACCCTTTAGAAACCATACATAAAATATTAGCCAATAATCCCTATACCCTATGAAGGAGATATTTATACCATAAACCTAGCCCTTCTCACCATTTTATCGTTTTTCTCGTTATTCTATAACTTTTATTGAATTTGGTTCTTCCTCTTATTTAGTAGAGTCTATTGTCTTTTGGATGGTAACCTGTGGTATTGCGAGGACCGGATAATCAGGTTGCCTATCTTGGATTTATTTGTGTTGGAGCAAGGCAAGTTATTATTCCTCTCCTTTGAGCTTAAATACCCTATATTCTATATCTCTATTCTATGCATTAGCCATACATGATTTTGAATGCATAACCTGAACATGTAGCAAACCAGATATATGCTAGATTTTGCTTAGCGATGCCTAGTTAGATTATGCATAAAATTTAATGAACTTAGATTGGAACAATACGCTAGAAATGGTTGATTTCCGGGTGGCTAGTACTATTTCAACCGATATAAGCACTACCAAGTACATGCGAAGAACGAACGAGTACGACCACAATTCTCAAATGGGTATAGACCTAGCAAAGTAAGTTATCTAGCAAAGGTGGTACCTCTGTATAGTGGTTCTTATTTAAGTCCTCGAGCATAAGGCAATTTTATTCTGAGCACGGCAAGTGTGATATTTACCGAGTCGCAGGTAAATATCTTGATTATCTCACGAGCTGTGTGTGTGATTTTATGAAACCCTGATTGCAAGTCGCAGGTTAATATCTTGATTATCTCACGATCTATATGTGTGATTTTATGAAACCCTGATTGCGATGACATGGTTGTCATACAATCAGTTCTCCCTAAATACTCCGGGAATGCCAGAATTCCTCACGCTGCTGATAATGTACGTTCAGAACGCATGGGCACTAGAGTTCATGGAACAGGTACCATTGCCACAGTTGAGATTTGGTGACTTGCTAACAGGCCATATTTTTCTACCGAAGGGTGATTTTACGTTAATTTCATGGGAGTCGAGGATACCACCATACACTTCATTTGTTCACATGACTCGCTTCTATCACCCTTGTCAGGGAGGAAGCATCGGAGGCCATTTTCTAGTCTTGTGATGAACTTAGGAAAAAAAATTGTGTGGTTCTAGATTTTCTCTCCTTATAATAGCATAATGAGATATCATTCTCAAAATGGATTCCATTCTACTTCGTGGTAGTAAAATCTTGTAATTTTATCTACTCTATCATAGATGCGAAAAAATGTCTCACTAACTCTAGTACTGTGTAATATGAACAATTCCATATATACTGATAACAGTTATGCTTTGTCTAGTATGATTTGTTAAATTTCTGAGATTTGCTCTGGTCTAGCAAAAAGTACCTCGAGGTATCAGTACCTCACGGTACTAAATCGTTTCCGATCATTGGATCTAGCTGGGCAGGATGGGCATTGTGATTCAACGATCGGAAACGATTTGATACCGTGAGGTACCGGTACCTCGAGATACTTTTTGCTGCACCGGAGCAAATCTCTAAATTTATAACCTAAACAACTACGGAGCTGAGATTTCGGGGTATGAGGAATTTTTCCACCGAAGGCGTTTCTTCCGCATTTGGTTTCCGATGTGATTTCGGGGCTGGTTTTATAACATGTCTCACATTTACAATTGTATTATCAGATTTGCTCATAAAGTTGGAGCATTGAGCAACTTGAGGCTTAGCTTTCATGTGTGCGTTCAAGAGATTGTTCCAGTATGAAATTTCAGGTCTAAGACACTTGTATTCTCACACCCTTTGCTTGCTTGGAGGCAGCGGCCGGCAGGAATTAAGGTGAGGGGAGGGCCAGAAATGGCAGATGCCCATTGCTGACTTCTCAACAGACAACAGGGAGGAAGTATATTTCTTCTCCCCAATTTTATTTTCTGTTCTGTTTAGACTGTGAGCTTTGGCCAACTCCTTTGTGTGTGTTCCTCAAGTTAAGAAATTATGGTCATATATTCCTAATACTTCCGTTTGGGACTGCACATATCAATTCGAATTATACAACGTAAAGATGTGAAATCGTAAAGCCATCATCTATACCGTTGATCTAAAATCTTCAAGCCGTCATACCGTTTATGTTATAACAATTCTCCTTGCAATGAAATAAGGTTTAGTTCCTTTAAAAAAAAATACAATGAAATAAGGTTTGGACTTCAACTTTGCTGGTCCTCTTTGTTTCTATTTCGACTTTTTGACCGCGCACATCATGTCAAGATTGTATTTCTAACTGAATTGCTTACACTATTCACCATACAAATGAGATGAACCATCAGGTTCAAATTGTCAAGTTGGTGTATTTGGTGTCACTTAATCCCCTAGTTTACAGATTGAGCTGTTTTTTCTTTTTAAAAAAACTACTGTTTACTCCAGTGCTAAGCCAGACCTCATTTTAATTTAGTTCATCCTCCACTGCTAACCTTTGTGTAATATTTGATCTTTAAAATTTTTTGAGCTAAACAACTATGAAGTTGAGATAGTTCGCAGAGCCCATAATTCGCGGCACGTAAATTAAGTTTTATATCAGTCCATAAAAATTCCTTTTTCAACTATGTATGCAAGTATGCAACACCACTAAAAAAATTACCGAATAAGTATAAGAAAATAAGTATGTTCATCACAAGCAGGGCATGTTTATGCCCTTTGCAGCCTGGCATCCAGTAGCAGTTGTCATGCCTCTCTGTTAGGTTACCTTTGATGCTTTTAAAATGTTGCTGGCTTGACTTTAACATCACAAGTAGACAAGACAATAATTCTGACAGTCCTGACAAAGATCAAAACCAATTTTCCAAAAAAAAAATGCCAGCTACATTTGATCTCTTCTCTCTGCTTGGAGTATTTAGAAATGGAATTTGCCACACGAGCTGATTCATCTCCTTCCTCCTTAGCAAGTACCATAAAGCCATGAAATGTGTACACACACGCAATAGGATTCTAGTGATGCTAGAACAAAATTATATAGAAGTACTTTTGTTTTTGTTTCAGAATAATAGCATTAAGTTATTGTGAACAAAATTAAGTAACATATGTAAATTTTGCATTGAATAATATGCAAGTTGTATGCTAAAATATGTTATAATTTTGTTTACTTTATGATAACTTTGAGTCATATCATTTTGGTAAGTCCTAACTGAAGCTCTAGCTTTCAAAAAACAAGTGCATGTTCTAGTTAACTTCTTTGGTCAGAGTTCAAATGGTCGTACAACTAGCTTAGTCCCACTTCAGGTGTCACATCATTTAAACGTGAGGGTGAGGATGCTTTTACAACAATGTGGAGAAGTGTGACTTCTCGTTTGATCTGTAATGACCGAAACCATTACTTCAAGTTAGAGAGAGAGACAGAGACAGAGACAGAGCAAGAACACCTCCAGTGCACAACCTTCAAGCTATCTACCTTCTCCCACAAACAAAGCATCATACCCTGAGATGGAGCTCATCGTATCATCTATCACAGGTGATCTCACCAGTCGATTAATCTCCTTTCTGATGAACAAGTTTTTAGATAATCTTTACTCCGGGGAAAAGGTAAAAAGGCTGGAGCAACTCCTTCAAAGAGTTCACATGGTTGTCGAGGAGGCAGATGGGCGATACATCACCAACCGTTGTATGCTCACACATCTGAAGACGATAGTCGCAGCGATGTACAGTGGCTACCATGTGCTGGATACCATCAAGTACATGAAGAACAACAAAGGTGCGAATGATCTGGTAAATAACTCATCTGCCTTGTCTTTTGCCACTCCTCTCAAACGATCTCGCACTACTACTATTTGTCCTGAAACAAAGAACAAATTCAGTATGGAGTTACAAGGCGCACTGAAAAATATAGAGACTGTAATTGGTGATATCAATGAGTTTGTCATCCTTCTGACCGGATGTGAGCGCATGTCCCATAGGCCCTATGATACCTATCTTTACATCGACAATTTCATGTTTGGTCGACATGTGGAAAAGCAACATCTAATTAACTTCTTGCTGGAGAACAACAATATTGGTCCTCCACCTGTACTACCAATTATCGGTGGTCGTGGAGTTGGGAAGAAAACACTTGTTACACATGTATGCAACGATGATAGGGTTCGATCTCATTTCTTTTTTATTTTCCATATCAATGGAGAGAACCTTGGGGAAATTACCGAAAATAAAAATATGTCAGAAAGGACATTGGTAATTGTTGAGTTTGTTTCAGATGTAGATGACAACGACTGGGGAACATTTCATTCATCTCTTATGAGCCTTAACAGAGGAAACAAAGTGATAATCTTGACTAGAATTAAGAAATTGGAGAGATTTGGAACTGTCAGGCCCATTACTCTTGACAGAATGGTGCATGAGGAGTACAGATACCTATTGAAGACGCTCACATTTGGAAGCGCAAACCCTATGGACTACCACAACTTATTCCAATAGTGGAAGAATTCGCAGTGCTATTAGGAGGCAGACTCATCCCAGCCAACATACTTGGATATGTATTGAGAAATAATTTGAATGTTCATTTCTGGCTTTCCAGATTGAAAGGGATCCGATTTGTAGTCAAGAAGAACTTGTCTATGTCCGGTAGCCATCCAAACGAACTTTTTGATCAAGGCCATCCAGCACATTTGACAGACTACATATTGTACCCTGCTAGCACCTCAACTGATTCTCCCAAGAACGATTTACCTAAGTTGACATTTGGGGACATGCTAGCAGGTCAAAATTTTCCACCAAAGGGTGATTTTAATCTAGTTTCATGGGAGTCAAGGATACCACCATACACTTCATTTGTTCACATGGCTCGCTTTTTTCCAAGTTTTGCTCAAGATCATCTGGAATCACCGTTGTCCGGGAGGAAGCATGCAAGGCCATTTTCTGTGTCTTATGATGAATAACTTTGAGAAAATTCCTTATGTATGATGGATTTTAGACTTCTTTTATTCAATCCCATCCATGCCCTTAGGCCACAAAAGTGGATCAAAACAACATCTCAGCCTCTCAGGCCATGTAGGAAAGAGAGAAAGAAAATCACTAGCATCACAAAAGCCTTTGGGGACGCAGATAGTTATCTCAACTTTAGGGTGCCATAATGAGATCTCAAAAGCCTTTGGTGTATATTCTAAAACATGTGTTATTATATGTATTGTTGTGTAATATGAACCCTTACATACTGATTATATAATCCTCCCCTGAGCAGTATTTAATTTGTTAAGTGCTTTAAGATAAATAATTATGAAGCTGAGATATTTTGCAGAGCCAAAAAAATTGACAGCTCATATATAATACTAGAAAAATATCCGTGCTTTGCAATGGGTAAAAACGTTTTTGGATTGCTATACATTATACTTCTTCCTTGGTTTTATACCGAAAGTCTATATATCCCTTTCTTTTCAGTCCCTGTTCAGACCGCTACCTCCCTCTGTCAGAACCTTTACCGCGTGCGAAAAAAAAGCGTCTTAAAAAAAGCGGATTAAAAAAACCAGAAAAAAAAGGGAGCAAAAAAGAAAAAGAAGAAAAAAGGGCGTAAAAAGAACAAAACGGATAAAAAAGTATACCCACCGGAAAAACCAGCGAACAAAAAACGGATGAAAAAAAAAGAAAAGAAAACGGCGACCAAAAAAGGAAAAACAGCAAAAAAAAACAAAAAAAGAAAACGGACGAAAAAAAAGTACCCAGAAGCTTTACTAATTTTTTTATTAGGTATAGATATAGATTTTATATGACCATAACTCCATTTACGATTATTTTCAACTGTGACAAAAAAAATAGAAATAAATATTGGGCTCTGCACAAACAAACTTCTGGAAGAACTGCGCTCTTCCAAAATGTAGATTTTCTCATGGCTAATAATTCAAAGCAGTGTGAACGACAGATCGTCTACAGGCCAAACCATCCTTATTGCCTCCTTTGTCATCTCCATCCAGAGTCATCGTCACATCTCCTGTAAACTTGTCAATTTTTAAGACGTACTCCCTCCGTCCCAAAAAAAAAAAGGCAAACCGCGGGTTTGCGTGCCAACGTTTGACTGTCCGTCTTATATGAAATTTTTTTATAATTAGTATTTTCATTGTTATTAGATGATAAAACATGATGAATACTTTATGCGTGACTTATCTTTTTAATTTTTTTCATAATTTTTTCAAATAAGACGGACGGTCAAACATTAGACACGGAAACCAGAGTTTGTCTTTTTTTGGACGGAGGGAGTATGTAGCAAGTCTTCCAGAGCTTCTGAAGTTTCTTGACTTAGGCTGTGTTCGGATTCCAGTGATGGGAACTAATCCCTCCCGCACGGAAAACGGAGCGGTCCATTAGCGCGTGATTAATTAAGAATTAGCTATTTTTTTTTCAAAAATGGATTAATTTGATTTTTTAAAGCAACTTTCGTATAGAAACTTTTTGCAAAAAACGCATCGTTTAGTAGTTTGAAAAGCGTGCACGTGGAAAACGAGGGAGAAGTGTTGGGAACACGGTGATGCAAACACAGCCTTAGTCACCTGTTTAGACCGGCCTCTAAGGGCACTTTGGGCTTGTTTGGGGGATTTTTAAATTCTGAGAAACAGTTGTTTGGTAGCTAGTTTCTAAGAATCTGAAAATCTCTGAAACCCAACTTCTCTAGCTTCTGGCTTCTTAGTTCATTTTTCAGAATCTGTAACTACAGATTCTCAGAAGCTATGGATTATTTAGGGCAGCTTCTAGCAGAAGCAGCTTTTCGCAGCTTTTAGGAAAAGCTGCAGCTGGGAGAAGCTCCTCCAAACAGGCCCTTTGCCCACCTGCACATATCAGCCAGACGTAGTAGTTGCCCTGTCCTTCTCGCAACTCAACGCATAAATGCTTTTCAAAGTCGCCTGCTTGACCTGAAACAACACAAAGAGTTGAAGCCAACAATTCTGACAAACCTAACAAAGATCAAAAAAACCAATTTGAGAAAGCCATCCCCTATGAATTTCCACAAAACATATATACCACCCACATTTGATCTTCTTTTTTCCGCTTGAACAATCAGGACATGGAGCTTGCGGTATCAGCAGTAACCGGTGAAATCGTCAGCCGGTTCATCTCCTTCCTCCTGAGCAAGTACTCGAGCCATGAAATTTCAGAGGAGAAGCAGCTGGAAAGACTGCAGCAGCTGCTCCTACGAGTATCCACGGTCGTCGAGGAGGCGGATGGGCGATACATCACCAACTCCGGGATGCTGATGCAGCTGAAGGGGCTTGCAGATGCCATGTACCGAGGCCACCATGTCCTGGACATGTTCAGGTGCAGGAACAAAATTCAGGAGAATTCCATCAAGGAGGTTAGTAGCCCATTTCCTCCTCTCAAACGTTTTCGCGCAATTGTTGATGCTGCTGGGAACAACAAGGCCAGGTACCTTGAGCTGCATAAAACTTTGAGAATTTTAGAAGCAGCTGTTGATCACATGGCAGAATTTGTGGTGATTTTGGGTGGATGCGATCGCATGTCGCGGAGGCCATATGATGCATACCTGTACACAGATAACTTCATGTTTGGCCGTCATACTGAAAAGCAGAGGCTCCTGAATTTCCTGTTGGAATACAACTCACAAGGTCTGCCTCCTGTTCTTCCAATCATTGGTAGCCTTGCAGTAGGGAAGAAAACTCTGGTTGCACATGTCTGCGCCGATGAGAGGGTTCAATCTCAGTTCTCTTCAATTTTGCATTTGAATGAAGATGATCTTTTGAGATTAGCACACAGTGATACTCTCTTATCAGGGAAGATGTTGGTAGTTGTTGAATTTGTTTCAGATTTGAATGAGAAGAATTGGGAGGAATTCTATACATCTCTGACACAAATGAATCAAGGAAGCAAGGTGATCACCATAAGCAGGTTTAGAAAATCAGAGAAACTTGGTACTGTGAAGCCAATTGCACTTGACATCCATTCATACGAAGAATTGAGCTACCTCTTCAAGACGCTCGCATTTGGGAGTGTGAACCCTAAGGACCATCCACGATTACTGCAAATAGCCGAAGAATTTGCCATGCAATTGCAGTTGAAAAGTTCACTTGTCGCAGCGAATTTTCTTGCAGATGTATTGAGAAGGAATTTGGATGTCAACTTCTGGCTTTGCATGCTGAACAGGTGCATAACAGTGGCTGAAAAGAACTTCTCCTTGTACGGTGAGCATACAAGGTTACTTCTTGAACAAGGTCATCGTGTAGACATCACCAACTTTGATTCATCTCCAGCTGCTCCATTGCACATCGTACCAGGTGTTGGTGCCAATAGTACAGGGAAGGACTTGCCAAGGGTTAAATTTACAGAACTATTACTAGATCCTAGTGTTAGACCAAAAGGTGAGTTTAATCTAGTGTCATGGGAATCAAGGCTACCTCCTTATACATCATTCGTTCACTTTGTTCCAAATTATTCTCAAGATTTTTCTAAAGATACACCCTTGTCAGGAAGGAAGCGTCGTGGAGTTCCTTCCTAATCTTACAAACATTATTTTATTTAATTTGTAGATATGATATTTGTCAAGGATATATGTCTCTTTGTATATGTGTAGTAGACAAGGGTTAGGGTAGCATGGCCTTCTCCCATGTTAAGATTGCCTCTTGTACATCGCAAAAAAAAAAAGATTGCCTCTTGTAGTCAACATATGCCCTTTGGACCTAACTCAATACATCAAGTCTATTCCTCATTTTTCTCTCTTCTCCTAATTGACAATATTGTAATTCGGATATTGGATACTAAAAGGATATAGTGACATAACCATGACATTTTGATTTCTGAGCAGCTGGTATCTGTGTGTTTTTCCATTGCTGAAAAACAAATCTTCTGTATTGCCACCATCTTAGATATCTTACGTTCAGAAGCTCATCATTTAGAGCTTCCTACAATTGAACAAAGAGAGGGAACTCAAAACTGAACTTGTGATTGTTAAGGAATACATGAACCAACCAAGCTCTACTAATGTTGCTATTTTTCCTCCAATGAAAGATTCTGTTGAATAACATCAACACCAGGCCTCGACGCAAAACCGTGCACACCGCCCTGACCTACAAGCTTCATGTACCCCCAGCGACATCCTCGCTCTAGAGCAAGCACACATAGCACGACCAACAACATCGTCAACGACTTCTGCCACCAATCTGTGTTGACCATATGATGACTCATCTCTGTTCTGCAATCCATCGCATGTACGCCGCTAAGTAGCACTCCTCCATGCAGTACCTTGTCATCAACACCTCCAAATCGGCCTCTAGGAACCACCCGCTCTGACTTCCGATTGAATGCCATCAATCTAGTTAAGAGCCAAAGCCGACAAGTCGCATGTCGTCTTCCTAGCCGCCAAACGACCCATGTGCTATGTCCACTTGTCTCCCTGTCAAACGCAGCTCACCGAAAGGCCTAGGTCGGCCCACCCCAAGTGTTCGATCCACCGATCAAGAACGCCAATTGCCTCCAGCTTCAATCAACCCGAGCACGGGGCTCCACATCTCCCTGTTGACAATAGCTCACCGGAAAGTCTGGGCCACCCGTCCAAAGTGTCTGACCCACCGATTGGATCGCCAATCGCTTCCATCACCATCAGCCCGAGCATCATGACTGGTCATCTCCCTGTTGAATGCAGCCATCAAATAGTTCAAGCCGCTGCCTGAAGTGTTCGATTCCACCAATCAAATTCCATTTATCACAACCGTGCTCCACATCTTCCTGTTGACAACAGCTCACCGGAAAGTCTTGGCCACCCACCCAAAGTGTCTGACCCACCGATTGGACCACCAATCGCTTCCACCACCATCAACCTGAGCACCATGACTGGTCATCTCCTTGTTGAATGTAGCCATCAAACAGTTCATGCCGCTGCCTGAAGTGTTTGATTCCACCAATCAAATTCCGTTGATCACAACCGTGCTCCACATCTCCCTGTTGACAATAGCTCACCGGAAAGTCTGGGCCACCCGCCCAAAGTGTCTGGCCCACCGATTGGATCGCCAATCGCTTCCACCACCATCAACCCGAGCACCATGACTGGTCATCTCCTTGTTGAATGCAGTAATCAAACAGTTTATGCCGCTGCCTGAAGTGTTCGATTTCACCAATCAAATTTTTCATTGATCACAACCGTGCTCCACTATAATCGACTTTGTACACATACTCGACACCAACTCTAACATAACCAACTCTAACATATTCATAGAAAAAAAAGATGCCAATCATGCACATATCCTATGGAGTAAATTCCTTGTGTACTCCTGAAAACTCACTCAATCCCTTTCGTACCCTTGAAATTTACTCGATCCTTTCTATACCCCTGAAATTTCAACTTGATCCCTTCCATGCCCCTACAGTTACATTTTCCATCATTTCACTATTACGTTTGATTGCAAATGTCTTTTTTGCCCTTGATGCTTTAGCTTTGAATATAAGCTTAAAAAACGATTGAAAATTTTGTTTGAGTTCACAATATGTGCATTTTATGAAACTAATGAGAGTAAATAATTAGTGCATAAAATTTTGACATAAATTTTGGAAATAAAACTAATGTAATATATTAAAATTTTTATTTGAAATTTTAATAGAACAGTGGATTTTTTTATTGGGAGCATTCATAAAAAAATGTTGTGATCTTTGTATGAATGCTCCTCATTTTTTATGACTTTTTTTTAAATAAATACATAATTTTTATTTCATTATATAATTTTTTTTGGGGATAAATAATGCATCGCACAACAAACTTATAATATAATAGTCTCATGCGAGAAGCTTTTACATTTTTAATAATGTAATTCATAAATTTCTATGTTCATCCAAAGGGTAAAAATTAGACGGTCAACTAACAGTCAACTGACGGAAGGGGTATGGAAGAGATCAAAATCAAATTTTGGGAGCATGCAAGGAAGTAAGCAAAATTCAGGGGTATAGAAGGGATTAGCTAAAATTTCAGAGATATACAAGGGATTTTCTCTAGAAAAAAAAATCCTATATGTTGCATTGGTTGCTGCTCTGTCAAGTACAGACATACATCCTGCATCCAGTAGTAGTTGCCCTGTCCTTATCACAACTCACAACGTGTAAATGCTTTTAAAAGTTGTCTGCTTGAGCTGAACATCACAAAGAGTTGAACCCAACAATTCTGACAGGCCTAACAACGATCAAAAAAACCAATTTGAGAAATCAATCCCCTATGAAATTCCACAAATCATTTTTTTAGATAATGGATTAACAAACCCGGCCTCTACATCCATGAGAGGATGGACACAGCCAACTACACAAATCATATATACCAGCCACATTTTATCTCCTTTTTCTGCTTGAACAATCAGGACATGGAGATTGCAGTATCAGCAGTAACCGGTGAACTCTTCAGCCGGTTCATCTCCTTCCTCCTGAGCAAGTACTCGAGCCATGAAATTTCAGAGGATAAGCAGCTGGAAAGACTGCAGCAGCTGCTCCTACGAATATGCGCGGTCGTCGAGGAGGCGGACGGGCGATACATCACCAACTCTGGGATGCTGATGCAGCTGAAGGGGCTTGCAGATGCCATGTACCGAGGGCACCATGTCCTGGACATGCTCAGGTGCAGGACCTTAACTCAGGAGAATTCCATCAAGGAGGTTCAGGTTGGCAGCCCATTTCCCCCTCTCAAACGTTTTCGCGCAATTGTTGATGCTGCTGGGAAGGACAAGGCCAGGTACTTTGAGATTCATAGAACTTTGGAGATATTAGAAACAGCTGTTGATCACATGCCAGAATTTGTTGTGCTTTTGGGTGGATGCGAGCGAATGTCGCGGAGGCCATATGATGCATATCTTTACATAGACAACTTCATGTTTGGCCGTCATACTGAAAAGCAGAGGCTTCTGAATTTCCTGTTGGAATACAACCCTCCAAGTCTTCCTGCTGTTCTTCCAATCGTGGGAGGTCATGCAGTTGGGAAAAAAACTCTGATTGCACATGTATGCGCTGATGAGCGGGTTCAATCTCAGTTCTCTTCAATTTTGCATTTGAATGAAGATGATCTTTTGAGAATAGCACACAGTGATACTCTCTTGTCAGGGAAGATGTTGGTAGTTGTTGAGTTTGTTTCAGATTTGAATGAGAAAAATTGGGAGGAATTCTATACAAGTCTAGCACAAATGAATGAAGGAAGCAAGGTGATAACCATAAGCAGGTTTAGAAAATCAGAGAAACTTGGAACTGTGAAGCCAATTTTACTTGACATCCATTCACATGAAGAATTGACCTACCTTTTCAAGACACTCGCATTTGGAAGTGCAAACCCTATGGACCATCCACGATTACTGCAAGTAGCCGAAGAATTTGCCATGCAATTGCAGTTGAGAGGGTCACTTATCTCAGTGAATATTTGTGCAGATGTATTAAGATGGAATTTGGATGTCAATTTCTGGATTAGTATACTGAACAGGTGCATAACAGTGGCTGAAAAGAACTTCTCCTTGTACGGTAAGCATGTTAGGTCACTTTTTGAACAAGGTCATCGTCTAGATATCACCAACTTTGCTTCATCTTCAGCTGCTCCATTGCACATCATACCATTTGCTGGTCACAGTAGTGCACTGAAGGACTTACAAAGGGTTACATTAAGAGAACTATTACTAGATCCTAGTGTTAGACCAAAAGGTGACTTCAATCTAGTTTCATGGGAATCAAGGCTACCTCCTTATACTTCATTTATTCACTTTGTTCCAAATTATTCTCAAGATTTTCCTAAAGATAAACCCTTGTCAGGAAGGAAGCGTCGAGGAGATCCTTCCTAATCTTACAGACATTATTTTCATTAATTTGTAGGTATGATATTTGTCAATGATATATGTGTCATTGTATATATGTACAAGTAGACAAGGGTTAGGATAGTATAGTCTTCTCCCATGTCAGGAATGCCTCTTGTACTCAACATATGCCCTTTGGGCCTAACTCAATACATCAAGTCTATTCCTCATTTTTCTCTCTTCTCATAAATTGACAATATTGTAATTCGGATATTGGACACTAAAAGGAGTGACATAACCATGACATTTTGAATTCTGAGCAGCTGGTAGCTGTTTGTTTTCCCCTTGCTGAAAATAGATCTTATGTATTGCCACCATCTTATATATCTTACCTTCAGAAGCTCATCATTCAGAACTTCTTACATTTGGAAAAACAGAAGGAACTCAGAACTGAATTAGTGATTGTTTTTAAGGAATACATGAATTTCCATCATATTCAGGCAATGAACAAAACCGAGCTGTACTAGTTTTTTCTATTTTTCCTCAAATGAAAGATCCTGTTGAATAACATCAACACTAAGATGTGAGCAATGAGGTGTGAAAACCAAAACAGGACAGATCATAAAATTCAATTCAGTTAAAAATCAAACCACCTCTTAAATTCAAAAGCCATGTCAGTATGAGTAACTGAGCTGCAGTTATTGTGTACCTGCGGTAAATATAATTTTTGAAATTTAACAGCGACGTGGTCTCAAAAAGATAAACCAATACAAACTTTATTTTTAAGAAAATGAAATATCTAATAAAATCATAATAATATTTTAAACAAACCTACTCATTGTATATCTTTCTTTGACCTGCTACAATATTATTGGTCAAAATTATAGTTTGACTACATGTATTACGGGTGTCACCTTATTGATGGCCCGCCGGCCTGGATACATTATAGAGCAAATGTAATCATACTTAAGATTAATCATGAAGTTAACAAACATATCTGGCTATCTGCCACCCACTGGTTCAGAGATGGACAAAAAGGAGCTTTAAATATTTAGTCAACGTGTCCTTGTCAAACAAAAAAGAGGAAATTCTACTAACAATAAACAGAATGAATGGAAGTATAGCATCCAGGTACAAGATAGAGTCATTTTTGTCACAGAGAAAAATGCAACTACTACAAACACGGCAGATTGGCAGGAACCAATTTTACGAGATTAAAGATGGAGCTCTCCATACCTGCAGTTGCAAGTGATAAATAGATGGCATAATTAAGCTGATTCATCTCCTTCCACATAAACTGCTCACAGTTAAGCAAGTCATCTTATTGAGGAGGTGGACACATGAGGCAGGCATGACCATCTCAATTATTAGTACATTTGTTGGGAATCTAGTGATAAAAGTAACAATTCTCTAAGACGTTAGGTGATTTGGTCCCCACTCCCCAAAGATTGAAGTAGCAAAGTAGTCCTCCAAAACGTTTCCAAGAAGGCATGAAAAGTGTTAGATATACGGTATTGCTATATCTGTGGCGCATGATTTTTTAAGGAAAAAACAGTCGTTTTTCTGGCGGTAGGATCTCCCTTGATGTTCGTGCTTGGCTTCCCACGCTGATTGCCGATTTTGTCGAGGTGTATATCAAGGATGACTTGATCACTTGATTACTTTGTTATTATTAATACTCAAAGGGATGTGTGATTTTGTGAGTAATTATTTTCTACTTTGCTAGCTTCTTTCTTTTCTCCAAACGGACCTGTGATTTGTGAGCTTCCCTCTTCTTTCTGTTGTGATTACATTGTAAATACATTAAAATTACATATGTAATTTAGACACTTACATATGTGATTTTGGGACTTACATCCTAAATACACTAAAATTACATATGTAATTTAGACACTTACAATGTAAATAAATGCCGACTATTTTTTGGTGAAAAATATGGCACCATAAATATAGCTACTACCTAGATATATAAGGTAGTCTATATCTGTTATAACAACTTGTGATGGAATCTGGCTGGATAGATCCTAGGAGTCCAGATATGTAATAGTATTTGTAGTCTTGAGGTTAGTTAGAGATATGTACAAGCTGGGGTCCTACACCCGCATTGTACATGCCATGATGCCGGCTATTGGCATCTATATCAATTAGTGCGCGTCATCAGACGCGTCATCAGACAGAACTGACCACTTCGGCCCTCTGAACTTTTGACAATTGATACTATCCTTTGTAACTTTTCTAGAGAGGGATATATAACAGCTCATCTTTCTTATGCTAGAGAAATCGCAGATGAACTTTTGTGTCAATTAGCATACTAACAGAAAAAGTGTGCAATCATTTTTTATAAAATTAGCTGTGGTCAATCTCCGCAGATTGACTTGGGGTGCTCCTCACCGATTCTCGAGGTCCTGGATCAGCTTATTACTCAGCTCCTCCAACTCATTGGTTCTTCTTTCCCTCTCTAGCTTGGTGTTGATTTTCTCTAAGTAACTTATATTTCCTGATCTTTGTAAGCTAAAGGAGCTACAGTTATTGGATGGAATGGTTGGAAGGGTTCCTAGTTCTACTCATGTTGGTTTCTTGATTTTATCTAAGAAACATATGTTGGAAGTGTATGACAAGGTCAAGAAAATTTTGATGACAAATTACCATATAGAAGACTGCAAACAGAGTAAATCTACTTGATCAATATATGCAGTATTTATCAACTCAGAAGATTCTACTGATCATGAACCAATAGTCTGCCATCTCCTGCAAATCATCAAAAATAGAAGGTTAGCAGATGGAATTACTTGTCGTCTAACTTGTCATGAGCTTCAAAGCATATTTCAGTCCATCTGAAATCATGAGTTTTATACCTCTATTTTACTTCTGTCAGATACAGGGAATAGATTCTTTTGAATTCAAAATCATTGGAAGATATCAAGACAAATTTGCTTGTACTTTGTAGAATTTGCACTTGAAAAACCTTCACCAGAAAGCAAAATGGCCAAAAATATATACATTGCCGTTCTCACTATTCGAACAGGCGACGTGAAAAAAACAAAGCCTACAGTCTTCCCACCAAAGCAGACTAGGCTTTATGAGATGGTTGTGTCCACTAATCTATATGACATCATAGTTTTATATTCATACCTGCATATCTTAATCCACACTTGGTCTTAGCTTTACACATTATGAATCAATAGCAGATCTCAAGGCAGTGCTGCACTTGGGAAGGTCACTTTTCACAGAATATGTCTGTATGTGGATGTCTACTGAAACAACAAAAACAATCAGTTCTAGACTAGCTGAGAAGTACATGAATTAACTAAACATGGAAAAACTGAAGGCTGTCTAGTAGATTTAGCAATGCAGCAAAGGCTGTCTATAGTAGCTCACCAAAAGCCTCCTCACCAAGTGAATTTCCCAAGAGTGCCATTGACAGTTCTAAATTTTGAAACAAACTATATTTCTAATATGAAAATTAGGTGCATCATTAGATTCATTCTGAAAAATGCTTTCATACTATAACTCCTCAGTATAAGAAATATAATGGTCAAACCTGCGTTGACAAGAACCAAGAAACTAAAAATTATTTAGTGGAAAAGAATGGATGTTAGTAAATTGGTTTTCCCTTGCAGCTAGCAAATTATTACGTGTAGATGAATTATAACAGCATTCACATTCTCCTTGAAAGAAACTCCAAAGAATACATAATTAGCTGTTTAACACAGTTGCCAAATCTAATATTACTTTAAGAATTTCATCAATCCACTAAAAAGAGTTGTACAGTTAAAGAAAACTAAATAGTTTTGCATCCACTAAAAAATATCTACGGTTCTGCTTCTTTCAGCTAGCTAGCCTGGGACAAATGAGCACTCCAAGTAGATGGTTAAAGGTTTCAGAAGATGAATTGGCTGAGTGACGTAGTTTTTTTTTTGCCCATTTATCATGATTGTCATCCAATATCCCAGTTCTTCTAGGACGCGTCTTCTAAAAAAACATTTTATGTGTCATATGATGATTTGTATTGGAAGCAATTTTTCACCCTACCAAATTTTGACAACTTCAATGGTACCACATGGATGTTTTATTTGATGCCAACTTTTACCACACTGGGACTAACTCTGCCTACCAATTTGGTAGTGCCAAAACTTTTCAAGATTCTCACACTACCAAAATATTGGTAGCGCAATAATTGGCTTCAATCTAAAGCAGCCCATAATCTTTTCATATGTTTACCTTCATTATAGTTATTCCAACAGGGCTTTTTGATAGTTCTCCTAAAAAATGGTAAAAGTGAAAAAGTCACGTTAGGAAAATATATATATTATACCTTACTACATATATATGTATAATATTAAATCAATGCAAATTTATCTGGCTTACTAAAAGTACCAGCTTTCTTGTAAAATGTCAAAAGTGAGAGTTTTGTCCTTTCTAAAGATGCTCTTTCGACAAACAAATGTATGGTGGTTGTTTCTTTTTTTTTAAAAATGAAAAGTCTTATGGTGGACAGGTAATCATGTGTCTGCTTTCAATCCGTCTTCTTTGAAAAGGCTATCACAATAGAGAGAGAATTTCTCCTAAATTTCATGAAATAATCAAATGTCTCTTTCATTGTGCTGGCCATTTTGATTAAGTAGGCAGACTTTTTTTATGTCCATTTGACTGAAATAGCATACTGCATCCTATATCTTGTTCATATTAAGCGAACTAAATTGAGTATGAACTCTCTCTCTCTCTCTCTCTCTCTCTCTCTCTCTCTCTCTCTATATATATATATATATATATATATATATATATATATATATATATATATATATATATATATATATATATATATATATATATATATATATATATATATATATATATATATATATATATATATATATATATATAGGCAACATATCCTATGCACACAGGTCCTCACGTGCACACCAACTAAAAAATATCACCAAAAAATCTACAAAAAATCATACACATACTTTCAATTGTATTACACCTAGGGTTAAAATCTTAACGTCAAATTCATTATATTTTAGCCGTAACAAAAAAAACAAAAAATCTGACAGTTTTAATGTTGCAATTTTATCAGAATTTTATCTTTTTTGTTATTCTCTATGTAGAATGAATTTGAAGATGCGACTTTGCACGTAGATGTAATACTATTGAAAGTACATGTATGAATTTTCCTAGAATTTTTTGTGATAATTTTTAGTTGGTGTACACGGTGTGTACACGCGAGGGCCTGTGTGCATAGGATACGCTCCCATATATATATATATATATATATATATATATATATATATATATATATATATATATATATATATATATATATAGATATAGATATATATATATATATATCAACAAACAAAAGATAAACAAAAGGTGAAAAAAAGCATGCGGTGGAGCCAATTGTATCAGCGGTTGTAGGTGACTTTGTTCATCGATTCATATCCTTCTTGATCAAGAAGTGTGAGAGCCAAGAAAATCTTGAAACAAAGATGGAAAGGCTACATAATCTCTTGCTCAAAGCTCACATGATTGTCGAGGAGGCTGAGGGGCGATACATCACCAACTCCAAGATGCTACTTCAGTTCAAGAAGATTGTAGAGACCATGTACCAAGGCTACCATATCCTAGACATCATCAAGCATAGGACCCTTTGCAGCTCAAGACCCGAAGAGGAGGTTAGCAACTCCAATACTCTGTCAACCCGTACATGTTATGTTGATCCTTTTCATACTTCACAAAGCTATACCATTAGACATGATCAGCTGCAAAGCACATTGGACAGTTTAGAAACAATTGTTTCCAGTATGACAGAGTTTGTCATTCTTCTTGGTGGTTGCGAACGGATG
Source organism: Oryza sativa Japonica Group (assembly GCF_034140825.1). NCBI lineage: Eukaryota > Viridiplantae > Streptophyta > Magnoliopsida > Poales > Poaceae > Oryza > Oryza sativa. The sequence goes on from NC_089044.1 coordinate 2,166,440, forward strand.
TCTCCTAAGCCCTATGACACATATCTTTACTTTGATAACTTCATGTATGGCCGGCAAGTGGAGAAGCAGCAAGTCATCAGTATCTTACTGCAAGAAAATATTCCACATTTTGCTCCAACTGTTCTCCCCCGATCATTGGCCCTAGTAGAGTTGGTAAGAGAACTCTAGTTGCACACGTGTGCAACAATGAGATAGTCCGATCACACTTCTCGTCAATCTTGCATTTGAATAGTGAAAACAATAGGGAAATGGAGTGTGAAACTTTCACTGAAAGGAGGGATTTGTTTGTGATTGAGTTCACAGCAGATATAGATGATGAGAATTGGAAGAAGTTTTATGTGTCATGCACACATATGGGAAGAGGAAGCAAGATCATAATTATCAGTAGGACTGAGAGGATATCAAGGTTTGGAACAGTAAGGCCAATTCATCTTAACAGTTTGCCACTTGAGGAGTATAGCTACCTCTTCAAGGTTCTCGCATTCGGAAGCACTAACCCAAAGGAGCATCCGCAGTTGTTATCCAGCAAATGAGCTATCAGTGTTGCTTGGTGGCTCATTCGTCACAGCAAATGTGTGTGCAGATATATTCAGAAAGAATCAAAATGTTAACTTATGGCTCCGTGTCTTGGAAAAGTACAGGAATGTAGTGAAGAATAATTTCTCTATGTTCAGAGAACACCCCAAGCTTCTAATGCAGAAAGAACACTAGATAGATATAAGCAATTTGGTGTCATCATCCTCACCACTTCGCCTCATGCCTCCTCATTGTGAAGAAGATTAGTCAAAGAGGTGCTTAACCAAGGTGATGTTCAGTGACTTCATAGCTGACTCTGTTGTTATACCAAAGGAGAACTTTGAGTTAGTCACATGGGAATCACGGATACCCCCTTATAGAAGGTTTGTCAACATTGTTTCAAATTATGATAATGAGATGAATTTTCATCATACAGACTTACCTCACAAGAAGCGTAAAAAAATAGATAAATAACATGATAGCTAATGAAATCAAGCAATCTATAGCTTTCTAAAGGGAAGTCGAAAAAAAAATCTAAAAGTATAGTTGTATTTCTATTTGATAATTAACAAAAGTACCAGTTAGTGTATGCCATCGAAGTAATCATAGAGACTATTGTATCATATACAATGTGGATTTATGAATAAAGCGCTACCACACTTCCTCAGATTTATATATTGTTGACGATCATTTCTCATAGATTATGGTCCGGATAAACTATTCAATATTTTGAATGCATGTTGGAGTACTTTCTGTTGGATAGATCCATCCATAGATATTGAAATGATTGTAACGAGGCATCAGTTGGTCTCAAGTGGTAAGGTGCAGATGCTGAATCATTCAACTTGAGATCATTTTAGTTGTCAATATATGTAGTAACATACTTATGGATTGACAAATGCTACATAGCTATAAAAGGTATGATCAAACTTTGTAAAACTTGATTGCACAGATTCTAGCTAGCTGACAAATAAGAGAGAACCAACTTAGTATCAGTTGATAGTGTGGCCTACCATTCTTAATACCTTGGCCGATGCAATATTAAATTGGCATAAGGCATGTTTAATAATTGAGACAACATATGCTCTAAACATTAGTCCACTAAAATAATCATTTAATATCATTCTCTCAAAAAATAATATTCTATTACTCATCCCTTTCCACAACCACATGCATTAAATTTAATGCCACTGAGCCTCAATTTATATACCCTTCATGCCACTGCAGTCAGCCTGATATGAGATTGTTGTTAAGCCAAAAAAGATGGCATTACTGCCCTTCTGTCTTGCGTTTCCATTGTCTCCAACTTACCCTCCTGCTCATCTCTTTCTTCTTTTTAGCATCATCTTCCATGACCATGAGTTGATTCCTAGATTCGTGTGCATTTCCACACATCCTTGTGTAGACTATGGAAGATCAGAAGATATTGGCAGGGTCATCACCTCCCGCTAACACATTTGCTCACCAAGCAGCCATATTCTCTGATCTTCTTTCCCTCTCTAGCTTGGTGTTGATTTTCTCTAAGTAACATATTCTCTGATCTTTATAAGCTAAAGGAGCTAGAGTTATTGGATGGAATGCTAGGAAGGGTTCCTAGCTAGTTCTACTCTGCCATGTTGGCTTCTTTGGTGGTTGGCTATGATTTTGAATTGTGCTTGGCTTGTGTTGTTTAGCTCCGAACCAGCCACGGGATTTATGTTACCCCTGTTCTATTTCACTCACTCTCAGTATATGATATGGGTAAAATGTTGTTCTATTTTGCCTTACTTGTTGTAATTTCTTCCAATAGCTTATCTATTATATTTACTCAAAACACAAACAAGGAAAGATTAGGAATTTGAGATAGATGGAGTTGGCTCTTTTATCTGTAGTTGCAGCACACCTGGCTAATGACTTATCGGTTTTTCTCTATTTTTATCAACAAGTGTATGACAAAGTCAAGAAAATTATGATGACAAATTACCATAGAGAAGACTGCAAACAGAGTAAATCTACTGTGATCAATATATGCAGTATTTATCAACTCAGAGGATCCTACGGCTCATGAGCCAATAGGCTGCCATCTCCTGCAAATCATCAAAAATAGAAGGTTAGCAGATGGAATTACTTGTCTCCTAACTAGTCATGAGCTTCAAAGCATATTTCAGTCCATCTGAAATCATGGGGTTTATACCTCTATTTTACTTCTGTCAGATACAAGGAATAATTATTTGAATTCAAAATCATTGCAAGATAGCTACACAAATTTGCTTGCAGTTTGTAGAATTTGCACTTGAAAACCTTCACCAGAAAACAAAATGGCCCAAAATATATACATTGGCGTTCTCACTATTCGAACAGGCCACGTGAAAAAAACAAAGCCTACAGTCTTCCCACCAAAGCAGACTAGGCTTTGTTACATGGTTGTGCCCACTATATATGGCATCAGCGGCGGACCTACAGTGTTAGCATTGGTGTCAGGTGACACCAACGACTTTCGGCAAAATCTATGGTTAAACTACTTATCCATATATTATAACACTATAGTCTACTTATCCATAATTATAACACTATAGTCTAAGTATAGTTGGTATGCTATGACACCGATAGACACATTATGACACCAATGAATCATTTTTCTAGATCCGCCACTATATGGCATCATAGTTTTATATTCACAATTGCATATCTTAATCCACACACTTGGTCATATATAGTTTTGCATTGAAATTATAAAACTAGAGACAATCAGTTTTTTCCAGATTAATTCTGCTTGTCGATTCAGAACTACAGACAGCTACCTTCACTTTTAGTAGCAGATCTGAAAGCAGTGCTGCACTTGGGAAGGTCACTTGTCACAGAATATCTCTGTATGTGGATGAGTACTGAAAGAACAAAAACCTTCAGTTGTAGCAGAGAAGTACATGAACTAAACATGGAAAAGTTGAAGGTTGTGGTCAAATAGATTCTACAGTGTTAACATGCATCACGGTCTATTTATAAGCCAAACATGCCGTGGGTGCGGTCTTTCCCCGTCGGTCGAGTTATTTTTTTTAAGCCTCCTCACCAAGTGAATTGCCCAAGATTATGTTTATAGACATGACATTTGCATCTGGTATTCTACCAAAGAACGAGAATCAGGAAACACATCCTTATGCTACCTCAGCTTAAAAATAAATAAATAAAACTTGAGGTCCTGGCATTGACCTTTCTAAATTTTGACTGCTAGTATGTTTGAAACAATCTATATTTTTAATATGAAAGTGTGCCATTAATTTTGACTACTACTTGTGTGTCCTATCAAAGTATCAAACCACTAAAAAAGAAGAGTACAGTTAATGACGCAATAAAAATTGTGGAAATCGCTTGGCAACGTCCCTTGCTCTGTTTTTTCTAACAATATGCACATCCACGGTTCTGTTTCTTGCAGCTAGCCTGGGACAATGGTACATTCCCTAGTAGATGGTTAAAGGTCTGACAAGATGAATTGGCTGAGTGAGGTAGTTTTGTTTTGCCCAGTTATCATGATTGTCAGTATCCGTTTCTTATAGGACGCATCTTTAAAAAGTCAAACCATTTTATGTGTCATAGGGCCGGGAGGCAATTTTCACCCCACCAAATCTTTGACAACTTCAATACTACCACATGGATGTTTGTTTAATGCTAACTTTAAACTTTTGATGTCCAATGTAGCCCATAATATTTTTTATGTGTTTACTCCCTCAATTCTCCTAAAGAAATGGTAAAGGTGAGAAAATCTCATTACAAAACAATATATTATAGCTTTCTATAAATCAATGACAAATTTATCTGGTTCAATCAAAGTGGTTTTCTTGTAAAATGTCAAAATTGGGGGCTTGCTCCTTTCTAAAGATGCTCTTTACAAATTTATGGAGATCATTTTTTTTCTGTTTCAAAGGAAAAATGTTTTGGTGGACAGGTGGTCATGTATCTCCTAAATTTCATGAAAGAACCAAATGTCTCTTTCATTGTGCTGGGCACCAGAGTAACCACGCTAACCATCACGACTAGGTAGGAACACTTTTTTAATGCCCATTTGACTGCAATAGCATACTGCATCATCCTAATATCTTCTTCCTAATAAGCAGACTGATTGCAAGAGTTGAGTAAGATCCTGGATCTCTCCTTCTCGGCTTCTCTGTTTCTCTCTCTTGGCCTGTGATGGAGGCTATTGTATCAGCAATTGCTAGTGACTTTGTTAACCGATTCATATCCTTCTTGATGAAGAAGTGTGGGAGCCAACAAAATCTTGAAACAAAGATGGAAAGGCTGCAGAATCTCTTGCTCAAAGTTCACATGATCGTCGAGGAGGCTGAGGGGCGATACATCACCAACTCCAAGATGCTACTTCAGTTCAAGAAGATTGTAAAGGCCATGTACCAAGGCTACCATGTCATGGATATTATCAAGCATAGGACCCTTTGCGGCTCAAGACATGAAGAGGAGGTTAGCAGCTCCAATATTTTGTCAACCACTACATGTTATGTTAATCCTTTTCGTACTTCACAGAACGCTGCCATTAGACATGATCAGCTTCAAAACACATTGGATAGTTTAGAAACAATTGCTTCTAGTATCACAGAGTTTGTCTTTCTTCTTGGTGGATGTGAACGCATGTCTCCCAAACCTTATGACACATATCTTTACTTTGATAACTTCATGTTTGGTCGTCAAATGGAAAAGCAGCAAGTTATCAATATCTTACTGCAAGAGAATCTTCTGCATTTTTCTCCAACTGTTCTCCCAATCATCGGCCCTACTAGAGTTGGTAAGAGAACTCTAGTTGCATATGTGTGCAACAATGAGATGGTCCGATCACATTTCTCATCAATCTTGCACTTGAATGGTGAAAACATTAGGAAAATGGAGTGTGAAAGTTTTAGTAAAAAGAGGGATTTGGTTGTGGTACAGTTCACAGCAGATACAGATGATGAGAATTGGAAGAAGTTTTATGCATCATGCACACATATGGGAAGAGGAAGCAAGATTATAGTTGTAAGTAGGATTGAGAGGATATCAAGGTTCGGAACCGTAAGGCCAATTCATCTTAACAGTTTGTCACATGAGGAGTATAGCTACCTCTTCAAGGTTCTCGCATTTGGAAGCACTAACCCAGAGGAGCATCCTCAAATGGTGTCTATAGCAAATGAGCTGTCAGTGTTGCTCGGTGGCTCATTCGTCGCAGTGAATGTGTTTGCGGATATATTCAGAAAGAATCATGTTCACTTATGGCTCCATGTCTTGAAAAAATACAGAAAAATGATTCGGAAAAATTTCTCAGAGTTCAAAGAACACCCCAAGCTTCTTTTGGACAAAGAACATCATATAGATATAACCAAACTTGCATCGTCATCCTCTCCACTTCACCTCATGCCTCCTAATTGTGAAGACAATCAGTCAAAGAGGAGCTTAACCAAGGTGATGTTCAGTGACTTCATAGCTGACTCTGTTGTTATACCAAAGGAGAACTTTGAGTTAGTCACATGGGAATCGCGGATACCCCCTTATAGAAAGTTTGTCAACATTGTTTCAAACTATGATGATGAGATGAATTTTCATCATACAGAAGTACCTCACAAAAAGCGTCAAAAATTAGATAAATAACATGATAGCAAATGAAATCAAGCAACCAATAGCTTTCTAAAGGAGAGTCAAACAAAATAGTATAATAATATAGTTGTATTTCTATTTGATAATTAATGAAGGTATCAGTTAGTGATATGCCATCGAAGTAATATATCATAGAGACTATTGTATCATATACATTGTGAATTTGTGAATAAAGTGCTACTCCATTTCCTCATATTTATATATTGTTGACGATCATGTCTCATAGATTATGGTCTGGATAAACTATTCTCATAGATTATTTCTGTTGGATAGATCCATCCATAGATATTGAAATGATTGTACGGGGAATCAGTTGGTCTCAAGTGGTAAGGTGCAGATGCAGAATTATTGAACTTGAGATCATTTTAGTTGTCAATATATATATGTCGTACCTTACTTATGGATTGGCAAATGCTACATAGCTATAAAATGTATATGATCAAAGTTTGTAAAACTTCATTGCACAGATTCTAGCTGATAAATAAGAGAGAACCAACTTAGTATCAATATATTGATAGCGTGGCCTACCATTCTTAATGCCTTGACTGATGCAATGTTAAATTGGCATAAGGTATGTCTAACAGTTGAGACAATACAGGCTCTAAACATTAGGCCACTAAAATAATTATTTATTATAGTTCTCTCAAAAAATAATATTCTATTACTCATCCCTTTCCACAACCACATGCATTAAAATTAATGGCGCCACTGAGCCTCAATTTATATACCCTTCATGCCACTGCAGTCAGCCTGATATAAGATTGTTGTTAAACCAAAATGAAGGAGTTAATGCCCTTCTTTTTTTACTTTCCATTGTCTCCAACTTACCCTCCTGCTCATCTATTTTCTTATTTTTAGCATTATCTTCCATGAGACCATGACCATGAGTTGATTCCTAGATTAATTCGTGTGCATTCCCACACATCCTTGTGTAGACCTGAGGTCGCCGTCATCGTCATCGTCCACCTAAGGTCGCCGTCTCTTCAAGATCGCCGCCGGCCATCTTCCACCGCTGTTCATCGTCGTTCACACCGGGGTAAGCACCGTTGCCTCCTCTCTCTCTCTCTCTCTCTCTCTCTCTCTCTCTCTCCCGGTGCTGTCGCCTTTCGCCGGAGCGCCGCCGTTCGCCATTGCCGCCGGTGATGTCGTGACATGCCACGTGTGTGTCCATGCCCCTGCCACCTAAGCCGCCACCTCACCCTTTCCACTCGCGTGGCAGCCAACTCAAAACTCTCAGTCAAGATTAATTTCAGCCGTCCAAAATCAATATAAATCCTCTCATCTTTTTAGTGACATATTATTCCTTTTTAATATATATCATCTACCAAATATGATCTAATCTATTTTTGGAGGATGCTTTTAATCTTTTATCTCAGTTATAAATTATTTGAAATTGTTTAATTAATTTGGAAGACATCCCGGCCCAGGGCTTAATAGGATTAATTGAATACCCATATCAACAAGTTGCAACTTCTTTTCCAGAAGCCGATCTCGAAAGAACTCTGAGGTTAAGCATGCTTGGCCTAGAGCAATTTCGGGATGGGTGACCAATCGGAAACTTCTTCCTGAGTGCACACGAGTGAGGACAAAGTGTGCAGAAAAGATATGTCTTGGTCTGTGAGGGCAGTCTATGATCTATGAAAGCTACCAGATGTAAGCGGGCCCGGCTTGGGAGAGGCGGGACGTAGTGTTTTCTTTAATAGGTTTAATTGCAATTAAATCTTATAAAATTCGTAATTAATTCATATGAAGTCGGAATGAGGCCGTTCAAGTCTCTAAATTCATCTAAAAGCATGGTCTACATGTTTGTTTACTTTATATATACGGTTTATTTGGATCTACATGTTTGTTTACTTTATATATACGGTTTATTTGGAGTTTCTTAGTGTTTTCCTAGTTTTGTGTGTTAGCTTGTCGTTTTCGTCGTTTCAAAGGTTCGTGAGTGCATCGGAAGTATTCCAGAAGGCTAATTGAAGGCCGATTATTGCAAGGCAAGTCATACAGATTCTAAACACAATTCCTTTGAGCATGTTGATCCTATATTTAAATTTCTATTTATTTTAAATGTGCATTTATTTTTGAATGTTGCTGGGTGGTGTGAGCCTAATCTTTGCTATGGCCAATTTGCATTGATTACCCTATTCTTTGATACCTTGGGTTATAATTTGACTAGTTGGACTTATATAATAGTTCAATTATATATTAGTATAATTGCTTAGCCATGTTTACAAACATTAGCACACTATTGGGATAACTAATGTTTCACTATTGCTTAATGATGGATATTTAATGGTAGCTCACAATGGATGATCATGATTGGTTAATTAATTAATATGTCAATTAAAACTTGATAATGGTGGGTTGTAAGCACATGGTTTTGATGGTCGTGCTCATGACAATTAAGGACCGGTTCGCGAGTTTCGGTTGTGAAACATTAACCGTGTCAACCACAAGCCAGCGTGGGCAAGGGCTTTACCTTTTGCATAGCATGGTTCTTTGCGGGACACCAAACTGAGAAGTGGCAGATATAAGCCCACAGGGGTCGCTAGGGAATCAATGCATTGTTTTATAAGGGGGTGATTATGATCCAGGAACGGTGCACTGTTGTGAATTGTGTTATGCGAGGGGTACTGTCACAGCTCCTTTCCAAGGTACCGTGGTGGTATTGAGGCGTATGGTGATATGTTGTGGGTTGTGTCTTGTGGATACAGTGGTACATCTTTGGCCAGAGTAAAACTATTCGAATAGCCGTGCCCGCGGTTATGGGCGGGCCTAACAATGTTTTTCGTGATTAGTCCAACACTACTCATTAATAATAATCTGATAAGTGATGGTAACTAATTTAACTCCTGGTTTGGAGGTTTGATCTGTACGACCGGGTTTGGTTGTTGGCCTGTGCAGCATTGGTGTGTTGTTCAGTGTTGTTTAATATTGGTAATTAATTACTCTACTATTTTACTATTCTTAAATGTTTGCTAAATGCTGCTTTTGCAAATGAGGCATATATTATGCCATTCTTTGTGTTATCTTGTGCACTTGCATATTTGTTGTGTGGCTTGCGGAGTATTCCATGTACTCATCTTGCAATAATCAATCAAACCTCAATTGAAGAAAAGTTGTGAAGGAGAAGACGTTTGGTTTATACCCCGGTTGAGCTACCTGTGAGAGTGGAGCTGAAGTTTCGCTAGAATTTATTTTCCACTGCAGTTTTCTTCGTGGTGAGGACTAAGTGCCTCTTATATAAGTATTTATTGCTTTAGTTATTTTGATAAATCTGTATATTAAATTGTCAGTTTGTATACCTCGGTTGATTCCTGGACAAGGATTTTATATATAAATTAGTTCAGAAATTACTAGTGGATTTCTGGGCATGACATCTTTTATCTGAAGTTGTAGCCAACCTGGCTATTGACTTGTCAGTTTTTCTCTATTTTTATCAAGAGTACGACAAAGTCAAGAAAATTTTGATGAGAAATTACCATACAGAAGACTGCACACAGAGTAAATCTACTGTGATCAATATATGCAGTATTTATCAACTCAGAAGATCCTACCGCTCATGAACCAATAGGCTTCCATCTCCTGTAAATCATCAAATATAGAAGGTTAGCATATGGAATTATTTCTCCTAACTAGTCATGAGCTTCAAAGCATATTTCAGACCATCTGAGATGATGGGGTTTAATACCTCTATTTTACTTCTGACATATTCAGGGCATAAATTCTTTTGAATTCAAAATCATCATTAGGTATCTTGACAAATTTGCTTGTAGTTTGTAGAATTTGCTGTTGAAAACCTTCACAAGAAAACAAAATGGCCAAGAATACATACATTGGCGTTCTCACTATTTGAGCATGCGACGTGAAAAAAAACAAAGCCTACAGTCTTCCCACCAAAGCAGACTAGGCTTTGTGACATGATTGTGTGTCCACCAATCTATGAAACATCATTCATACTTCCATATCTTATTCCACACTTGGTTGTAGTTTTACATCATAAATAGTTTTATCAACTAATAGCAGATCTGAAAGCATTTGTGAAGGTCACTTGTCACGGAATATGTCTTATGTGGATGTCTACTGAAAGAGCAAAAGAGTGAATATTTCTTTTTTTAAAAGGAAAAATATTATGGTGGACAGGTGGTCATGTGTCTGCTTTCAATCTGTCTTCTATGAAAGGGCCATCACAATAGACAGAATTTCTCCTAAATTTCATGAAAGAACCAAATGTCTCTTTCATTGTGCTGGCCACCGGAGTAACCACTCTAGCCATCTTGACTAGGTAGGCAGACTTTTTTATGTCCACTTAACTGCAATATAGCATAAACCCCATGAAGTAAAATATCTTGTTCATATTAAACGAACTGATTGCAAGAATTCAGTAAGAACTTGGATCTCCTTCTCGTGCTCTCTCTCTCTCTCTCTCTCTCTCTCTCTTTCTCTCTCTCTCTCTCTCACACACACACACAACAACAACAACAACAACAACAAACAAGAGGTGAATAAAAAGTGAAAAAAAAGGCCTGTGATGGAGGTGGTTGTATCGGCTATTGCAGGTGATGTTGTTAATCGATTTATATCCTTCTTGATCAAGAAGTATGAGAGCCAGGAAAATCTTGAAAGAAAGATGGAAAGGCTTCAGAATCTCTTGCTCAAAGTTCACATGATTGTCGAGGAGGCTGAGGGGCGGCACATCACTAACTCCAAGATGCTACTTCAGTTCAAGAAGATTGTAGATGCCATGTACCAAGGCTACCATGTCCTAGACATCATCAAGAATAGCATCCTTTGCAAGTCAAGACCTGAAGAGCAGGTTAGCAGTGCCAATACTATTTCAGCCCCTACATGTTATGTTAATCCTTTCCGTACTTCACAAAGCTCTACCATTAGACATGATCAGCTAAAAAGCACACTGGATAGTTTAGAAACAATTGTTTCTAGTATGACAGAGTTTGTCTATCTTCTTGGTGGATGTGAACGCATGTCTCCTAGACCCTACGACACGTATCTTTACTTTGATAACTTCATGTTTGGCCGGCAAGTGGAAAAGCAGCAAGTCATCAATATCTTACTGCAAGAGAATCTTCCACCTTTTGCTCCAACTGTTCTCCCGATCATTGGCCCTAGTAGAGTCGGTAAGAGAACTCTAGTTGCGCACGTATGCAACAATGAGATAGTTCGATCACACTTCTCGTCAATCTTGCACTTGAATGGTGAAAATATCATGAAAATGGAGTGTGAAACTTTCACTGAAAGGAGGGATTTGGTTGTGGTTGAGTTTACAGCAGATACGGATGATGACAATTGGAAGAAATTTTATGCATCGTGCACAAATATGGGCAGAGGAAGCAAGATTATAATTGTAAGTAGGATTGAGAAGATATCAAGGTTTGGAACAGTACGGCCAATTCATCTAAATAGTTTGTCACATGAGGAGTATAGTTACCTCTTCAAGGTACTCGCATTTGGAAGCACTAACCCAGAGGAGCATCCTCAATTGGTATCTATAGCAAATGAGCTAACAGTATTGCTCGGTGGCTCATTCATCACAGCAAACGTGTTCGCAGATATTTTCAGAAAGAATCAAAATGTTCACTTATGGCTCCATGTCTTAAAAAAATATAGAAATACGGTGCTGAAAAATTTCTCAGAGTTCAGTGAACACCCTAAGCTTCTTTTGGAGAAAGAACATCTTATAGATATAACCAAACTTGCATCGTCATCCTCTCCACTTCGTCTTATGCCTCCTCATTGTGAAGGCTATGGGTCGAAGAGGAGGTTAACCAAGGTGATGTTCAGTGACCTGATAGCTGACTCCATTGTTGTACCAAAGGAGGACTTTGAGTTAGTCGCATGGGAATCACGGATACCCCCTTATAGAAGGTTTGTAAACATTGTTTTGTATTGTGATGATGAGAAGAATTTTCAGCATGCGGACTCACTTCACAAGAAGCGTCAAAAAAATACATAAATAACATGGTAGCAACATTTTATTGTGGCAATGTATAGCTTTCTTAAAGGTAACCAAACAAAATAATATAGTTGTATTTCTATTTATAATCAAAGAAAGTGTTGGTTAGTGATACGCCCTTGAAGTAATCATAGAAATTATCATATCATATACTATGTGAATTCGTGAATAAAGTACATGGTACTCCATTTTCTGAGATAGATATCATTATTATTGATCAATGAGTATATGCTATTAATATGAGATCCTTTATGTGTCGTGTTTACATGAAATGAATATGATTTTGAGATTAGCACATATATATTGTTTGAAGATCATGTCTAACGGATTATGGTACGGAGATATCATTCAATAATTTACATGCATGTTGGAGTATATATTGTTGTTGGATAAATCCATCCAGACGTTGCAATGATTTTAACATGGCATCAATTGGTATCCAGTGGTACGATACTGATGCATAGCTTACCTATAGATGGACAAATGCTAATTGTAGCTATGTGGTCGAACTTTGTAAATTAAAACTTGATTGCACAGATTCTAGCTAACTAATAAGAGAGAACCGACGTAGTAGTTAGTACTAATTGGTAGGTTGTCCTACTATTCTTAATGTCGTGTAATATTAAATTGACATCAGGCATGTTTAACATTTTAGACCATTTCCCTACAATATAGGATCTAAACATTAATCCACCAAAATAATTATTTATTACTCTCCTCCCTTTCAACAACTCTTCTACACCCACCCGCCCAACCCCCTCAGGCGAGGTGTTCTCGACATAAGAAAAAAAATACAACCTGCACCTATATATTGATCGGCACTAATACTCACAGACAACCAGCACCTATAGAGATGCCAGTTATTCACCCACAACCGGCACCTATAGTATTTAAAAAAATAAAAAAAACACCGATGGAGCCGATCCGGCGACTGCGCTGCCACCTCGCCATGCCGTCTTTCGCTCTGCGCCGACAGCCACCCAACGCACTGCTGGGGGCGGGGAGATCTAGGCGGCCCTGGCCTCCACCTCGGGAGCTTCAATTCCACCCCGCCGCCACCTTGTTGTGCCAGCCTCCGCATCGGCCGCCACCTCGCCTGCATAGGTCTTCTCCACCACCGCCTCACTAGATCTGGAGGGGAAGGGGGAGAGCGGCCGAGAGGAGGAGGGAGGGCCCCCAGGAGAGAGAGGGTCGGCAAGCCTCCTCCACCACCACCACCACTACCGCCTCCATTGCCACCTCACCGCTGGCTCGCCAGCCTCCACTTCAGCCACCACTACCTGGGCTGGCCACTACCTCTCGATCACCGCATCGCGCTGGAGGAGAGAAGGGGGGAGGGTGTAACATCCTGAAAATTCCTAACAATAAAAATCACTAAAATTTCGAACTTTTTAAAACTTTTTGCATCATGCTGGATGTTATGGTTGCTTTTACTTGCCAAACTATAAATTGTCACAATGGAAAATTAAACTAAAGTTATACAGCTAAGTAATAATTATAATAATAAGATATTTATTATGAACCCCATAAATATTTACGCACGAGAAAACAAAGCCAGACAAAGGGAAGGTTAATTACCAATTTAATTTATGGATCAAATATTAAATACTTGAACCATGTGATGCGTGCCATGAAATATAAGTACACATGAAATGATGATCACATCAATGGCCCCATCTATAATAGAGCATCTCACTAGAATATATATAATTAATATTTGAAACACCTTATCAAGCTCCTCATAGCATGAAAATCACTCATATAAAATAATGGTCATATAAATAAATTAGGCTTTATACATAAATAAGAATATGTGAGTGTTTAATTAAACAATTAGATAAATATTGTGCCGAGTCTCAATTTACTATTTATAGAATAAATAGATTGAACCTATCCGTGTAAAATATATTGCTATACAACTAAACTTGACCAATCTGCTAATGTATTAATCATGACAAGTCGTTATATTAAATTTAATAGTACCCCAAAGTCTTCAAAAATATATAAGTTCACCTTAGGGCCAATAACTCAAATTAATCTAAAAAGAATTCATTTGTGCGATAAATAAATAAATATGGGTAATATTAATCTAGGGTGAATTCATTAGTTAAGATAACACAAATATTGAGTAAAATGCATATATGTAAAATTAGGAATTGTGGAATCAAATTTATATGGAAAATACACTAAAATCGGGATAAATAGGAAAAGTCACTGTTCATTGCGCCTAAGGTGTTCGATGTGGTCCCCTAACCCAGCCCTCCTCTTTTCCCCTCTCTCTGTCGCCGCCCCGCGCCGCGCGCTGCCGCTGTCACCTGCCGCGCCGCGCGCCGCTCGGCCGTCGCCGTCGCGCCTCGCGCCTCGTACCACCGCGCGCCATCGCCGTTGCTGCCGCGTCGTCGTCGCCGTTGTTGTCGCGTCATCGCACCCCGCGCCGCGCCGCCCGCTGTCGCGTCGCCGCTGCCACCCGTCGCGTCGCCTTGCGCCCCGTGCCGCCGCTGCCGCGCTGTCGCCGTCACCGTCGCATCCCGCCTCGTGCCGCGCGCCACCGCTGCCGCCCCGTCATCGCCCGCCCGTCGCGCGCGCCGTCACCGTCGCGTCGCCGTCGGCCTCGCGCCTTGAGCCGCCGCGCGCCCGTCCCCTCGCGCCTGCGCCCCGCCGCGCGGCCGTCCCCTCGCCGTCGCCCTGCGCCACTGCCGCGCCGCCCGTTCCATCGCGCCGAGCCCCGTGACGCCGTGCGCGTCGCGTCGCCTCGCCTGTCACGCCGCTCGCTCGCCACCCGCCGCGTCGCCGTCCCATCGCCGCGCGCCGTCACCATCGCCGCGTCGAGCCCCACGCCACCCGTCACGTCGCCCGTCTCGAGCCCCGCACCGCCGCCCGTCGCATCGCCGCTCCGAGCCCCGCGCCGCCATCGCGTCGCCGCCCGCGCGTCGCCATCGTCCCGCCCCGAGCGCCGCCATTACGCCGCCGCCCCTCCCCTCTCCTTCTCCCCTCTCTACAAATACCCCCCCTCTCTCAATTTTCCCCCACCCCATCTCACCCTTCCTCCCCTCTTCCCTCTCCACTGCGCTGCCACTCTCGTACCACCGCGCCGCCGTTCCCGTGCCGCCGCGCCGCCGCTCTCGTGCCGCCGCGCCGCCGTTCCCGTGCTGCCGTGCGCCACCGTCGCCGTTCTTGCGCCGCCGTGCGCCACCGTCGCCGCCGCCGTCGTCGCCGCTGCCGCCGCCGGTAAGCCGTCCTCCTTCCCCCTCGCGTCCACTGCCGCCGCCGCTCGGGTGGGAGAGAGAGCCGAGAGAGAGAGGGAGAGGAGAAGAGAGGCCGACAGAGAGAAAAGAAAGAAAAAGGGGGAGAGAGAGAAAAGGAAAGAGAGGAGAGGAAAAAGGGAGAGAAAGAAAAAAGAAAGGAAAAGGGAAAAGAGAAAAGAAAAGAAAAGAAAGAGGGAGAGAAAGGAAAGGAAAAATTTTGGGGGAATTTTAAAATATTTAAAAATATTAGAATTCAATCATAGGCTTAATGACAATATAGCTAGATGAATTCTTGCTATTTAAATACCTAGAATACTAGCATTTAATTATAGGATCAATTATTTAAGAACTAAACAATTAGATGAATTCTTATAGACTATTATAGATTATTTTGGGTAATCTCTATAAGTAATTGATTCACGATAGAAATTCGGATTTAATTTCTAGGAATCTTAGCCGTGTATTATATTTAATCGTTTAGTCATAGACTAAATTAAATTGTATAATATTTCTAGGATTTCGTCCAATATTTAGCTTGTAATAGAAATTTCTAACCTATTATATACAATGCTCGGGGAGAGTAAATTATTGACAACGAAATAATTATACCCGCAAAATAGTTTAAATCGAAATTGGGTTTGCCGTAGTTCGCAGATAGTAAAGTTAATAAAAAGGAATCGACTGTCGCATTCGACTTATTAGTTATTTAAATAGAGTTAGCCTTATAATTATTAGGTAAGTAAAATATAGATACACATAGATCGGTCCTAAGCTTGTTTATGGCAAATAATAACAGAGCTAGTGTGATTAAATCACCTATATGAAATTAATCAACGACATATCCCATATAATAGCATATATTAGGAGAGGTGAGCAACCCTTAGTTAACCAAGCAGTAAATAGAAACTATTCAAATAAATGATTCAATATTGTGCACACGTATATTGTACATCCCATTATAGATATATGGTATCGTATTAATTTGCTTGTTGCATATATTAATTTAGAGGGAGTATAAGACAAACATGAATATTAGATAAATACTAGCAATACATCTTGTCCTCGTATAATTACAGATCAACTGTAAATTTGGATTATTCATTGTAAAATTATGTGATGGGATAATCCGTAACCATAATATGATTAACCTAAACAATTCTAACATACAAAGCAGGGGTAATTGTTAACCTTTTATAATTTATTTTGACAAGTGAAATATGTACATAATTAAAATAAAGCCTCCATTAATAAAATAATAATACAAATGATTCACAGTAATTATTTGACCGATCCAAAATCCATCCGGCAACAGAACCTCTAGTGTATAACCGTGCTATGTAGATAAATGCATGCCTAGCCATAATCCTTCCATAGCCATTTGATAGACTAAACCACCGATTAGCCAAATATATATGTATCCTATAAATGTTATGTTGGTTAACTCCTAAATAGGCCACGTTGACAATAGAAAGATTAAGAAACCTTAGCCCCTAGCGAGATTGGAATCCATTAGCAGACATGAATAGTATATTTTGTTGTGCATATTTGGTTGTTATTTGAATATTGGTTTTTCTTGCGTATTATAGAATTTATGTATCGGTTAGTCGTGAGGCAACGTCAGCAACTTCCAGGAGGTGAAGGTTGATCAAGAATTATATCAAGAATAAGGACTATCCTGAGCAAGGCAAGTCATCACTATTCCTTGAACATGTTGATCCCAATTGCGAAATTGTTTTGTTTATAAATAAAATTGCATGCAATGATGAACATCCTACTTGTGATTATGCCATGCCTTGATTATTGTTTACCCTTAAATCTTTGTAACCATGTTTACGTATGAGTCCCTAGTCAATTATGACAATTGCTTAGAAATGCTATTCTAGAATCATGCATACTCATATTTATCAAATGCTATATGCTTGGGCAATTACCTTTGGGAAGGTAATTGAGATGCGGCATGTGGAGACATGAGCGCCACATTGCCATGATGTTGATGACATGATTTGTGAAAGGAGAAATAAAATTAAACAATTGTTTTCGACTGGGGCGGACGAAGGATTTGGGTGGTATCTGGAAAAGGCTAGTACCGTCCCCGGTCAATTAAGGACCGAGCCATGAAGTTAAGCATGAAACGACCCCCGTACAACCGTACTTCTCGAATGGGTATAGACCTAGCGGATTAGATAGCCGAGCGGAGGCAGTATCCCTGCATAGATGGTTCACCCCTGAGTGAGGCAGGTGCGCTACAATGGGACAGCCGTTGAGGTAGGGCCGAGAGACGTTCCCTACATCGGTGTCGCCATTGGTAGGACTGCCATGAGTGTGTGAGAGAGAGAACTTAAATTGAACCATAATTTAATATGCGTGTGAGACTTCTCTTTCCCGGGAGCGCCAGAACTCCTCTCACTGCTAGAAACATGGACGCCTAGAGTGCATGAGGATTTAAGTTCATGGAGCGGGTACTGCCAATGCGAGGTTATCGAAAAGCTTTGCCGTGACGCGTCTCATGTGTTGGGACGAGGCTCATGTGTTGGGCAGTCGCGGAGTGCGGGTAAAGTGTACATCCACTGCAGTGTGAGTAAACCAAACCTATTGGAATAGCCGTGCTCGCGGTTATTGAGCACCGGGACATGTATTACACTTGGCTAGACTCTAAATTCTTAACTTGTGGGGGTTGGGATATTGCATGATGAATTTTATGCTGATGAAGCCACTTCCCGAGAGGAGGGAAGGTGGACATCCTCAGAAAACCATGACGATTCAATGGCGGGAAGCTATCCTTGGGATCACAATGGATGGTGGATAGAACCGTCGTTGTTTAAAGTGAACACTGGTACTAAAATTTGATCAGTCTATGCTAGATTTTAGGCTTGTGAAAAGAATTGTAAAATTAGCTTTATGCAAAAGAACCTGAAGCCATTCCTTGAAATACCCTCTATCATACGCATTGTTGTTGTGGTGGCTTGCTGAGTACGGTTGGTACTCACCCTTGCTATTTATATATCTTTTAGGAGAGTGTTGAAGAGAAGCCCTTGTTGGTACGCTTGCGTATCCCACAAGATGATCGGAGTGCGGTCTTGTTCTAGATCTCGTTCCCAGTCGACTGCCTGTGGCATGTTAACCGGGCCCTTATATTATTTTGTCTTCCGCTGTTGTTCTCTGATAGTTGTTGGCCTACCTGGCCCTAATGTAAGTATTTAACTCCTTTAGCCTAAATTCATTCGTGATATGTTGTGATCCAACTATGTATGTGTGTACCAACTACTGATCCAGGGATTGGTACGGATAAACACAAAAGATTTCCGATTTCCAAAATCGGGGGTCTACAGAGGGCCACCGGGCCAGGAGAGGGCCGCGGCCGCCGCTTCCTCCATCAGCCGCCGCCGCTCCACCAAAGATAGAGGAAGGCAAAGGGAGAGGAGAGGGGTGAGAGAGAGATTATAGAGTTCATTATAGCAACCAGTACTAATATAATTGGTGCCAGTTTTTATCTAGATCTGGCACCTATAATATAAATAAAAGGCACCGGTATTTTTAAAGAGATAATCCAAGAAATGCTATTGACACACATCTAAATCTAAGAAATGTCATCAACAAAGTGTGAGTTCCAAAAAATGCCATCGTACAAACGACTTTGTCTCAAAAATGTAATCGCTGTTAGGGTTCCGTCCATTCCACGCCGTTAAATACAGTGTTCATCCTATAGCACTTAACGGCACGAGATGGACGGAACCCTAACGGCGTTGGCATTTTTGGAACAAAATCATTTGTACGATGGCATTTCTTAGAACTCACACTTATCGATGGTATTTCTTAGATTTGGACACTTGTTAATTGCATTTATTTGATTATCTATTTTTAAAAAACCGGCACATATAGGTTTTTATCTATATTTTTCAAACAGTAATAGGTACCAGTTTTAAATAAACCGACACCTATAAGCAGATACCTATGAAGTGTTTTATAGAAGTACAATTAATTGATTCTCTACCAACATTCCATATCATCTACTCTTCCGTTTCAAATTATAAGTCTTCTTTGAATTTTTTTAAAAAAATTAAAGTTCTTCAAGTTTTTAACAACACTAATTTAGTTTCGTTATATCTAACATATTTTGATATTTTCTTTGTTTTGTGTTAAGTATGTTACTATATTTAAATCTAAAAAAAAGTTTGTCTAAAAAAATTAAAACAACATATGTACTCTCTCCATCTAAAAAAACTCAACCTACGAGAAGATGTGACCCCCTCCTAGGACAACGAATCTAGATAAAGTGTAGGCCAGATTTGTTGTCCTAGAAAGGGTCCTTCTAGATTGAGATTTTTTTTTTTTTAAGGATGGAGGGAGTATTATTTAGCTACGTGACTACGTGAGTGGCTTGCTGGCTGTAGTAGCTAACCACATAACCTACGAATATGTGATGTTGGTAGACTTGGAGGTCAGCGGGTTTAGCTACAGACGTGCATGTGAATATGTGATGTTGGTGGCATGTGTGATTTGTACTGCCAGCGAGGCGGTGCGATTTTTTCTGATTTGGTCAATGTAATATTAACATTGTTCTTAATCTTAATGCAATTTGGCCCGGTGAAAAAAAAAACTGTGGGTTGTTTGTGGGGAGGAGCATATCCAGATGCGTATAGGGAGAGAGTAACTGAGTGGCACAATGGGAATTTTCTCTTCCCCAAACCAAAATATCTTTAGATTATACTCCCTCCGTTTCACAATATAAGTCATTCTAGCATTTCTCACATTCATATTGATGCTAATAAATCTAGACATATCAATATGAATGTGAGAAATGCTAGAATGACTTACATTGTGAAACGAAGGAATCTCAATATAAATGTGGGAAATGCTAGAATGACTTACATTGTGAAACGGAGAAAGTACCTCCCAAACAAAATTTACAAGGGATGAACACATTTGAACTTTGAAGACCGAACACAGTACTGACAAACAACGTTGATTTGCAGCCCAGAAATCGCCCTTACAGATGACTTTTGAGGGAGTTGGCAAGAACTCAGCTTGATCGAAAATGATAAATCGGTGTTACACTGACAACAGCACACACTCCGGCCACCCTAAATGCTTCTATTAATTAATTTATAAACATGTGTGATCTTCATTACAAAACACAATTCAACAATATAGAAGATATAAAAGAATTGATCATTAGTGGTATGCCAAGATGAGGACAATCAAAAAGAGCACCTCGACTACATGCACATTTCAAGGCAAGACAGGTGAGCATATCAGGATTACACAAAGTGGGATCAAGTAAAATACCATAGCAGCATGAGATTTTTCACATTGGAAGTGGTAATGCATGCGAGCTCTTGGATCATATATTGATATCTGCTCGGTTCGTTCTACTACTGCTTGCGTCAGGAATTGCCGATGAGGAGAACCTGTGATATCTGTAGTTCTCTGAAGACGATGACATTGGTTGCTGCGGGTAGAGAGTGGGTGGTGGAGTTAGATTCCGCTGAGCAGGCAATGGCGTAACGCCACTGTATTTGTAACTCTGGCCAGCGTAGCTGCCAAAATAAATGAAATAAAGTGTGTTAAAAGGATGTTGCAAATCAAACACAGGTGATGGAACAACTGTGTTTGTTCCTCATGTATCTCCAAGTAGAACCCAAGAGTTACAAATGGAGAAATCATGTGCGCATGCACGTGTGCATGTTGTCGGCACTAAGCACTATAGAAGGGCACTCACCTTTTCCTTTGAAACAGGTCATCATCATTCGTTGTTTCTACAGGAAGAATGGTATCCTCTCTGGGAGTGAGGGACCATGGGCTAGGAGCAGGAAGCTCGTTTGAAAAATATCTTCTCCTTATCAACTGAAATATGCATGTTATCAGCATTAACAACTAATAATGCATTGTAAGGATCACCATTTGTTAGTCAAATTGGCAAAGATTCAGTTGTACGAACCATGCGGAAGAACTTAACCAAAGCTTCTTTGTCATATCTTGCCACTTTAGCAGCCTGTATTCAAATGTCAACATGTCATTCCAAAATTTCTAAAAATTTAACATGTGGATGGTGAGAAAATAGAGAAATATTAATAACTCCTACCCCAAGTTAGACTGCCTACCATCCACCACAGTATAGAAAGACAATAAAAATTACAGATAAAGGAGTAAGGTGTTGAATAGCCAATAATGCAACATGTTTGAATAGCAAACAATGCAAGATGTTGAAAGAACCTTGTTGATCAAAAAGAAAACAATTACCGTGAGCAAACCAGAATTGCCAGGGAAGCTTTCTGCAAGTGGAAGTTCTTCACTGGATGGAAGTAGGCCTTGCTTCTCAACCCATTGACGAGCAACATCAACAAGATTTCCACTGCTAACTCTTTTACCATCTCTTGGAGCAATATCCACCTTGTTCGCAATCACTAAGTAAGGAACCGGAAGGCCTCCTGGACCACCAGACCCAAGAGGAGCTGAAAAGGTCCCTGATTCAGCAACCTCCACTGCCCACTTGTTCAAATTTGTCTTTGTTTTCCTCTGAGAGAGGTCATAAACAAATATGACACCTGGTGAATAATTTTAAGAGGAGGTGAATACAGGGAATGTAATATATTTAATCAGTAACGAAAGCACAAAATATATATATGAGATCCCTTAGACAAGACAGAATAGAGCAAGCATAGGTTGTTAATTTAAGAAATCTAAAAGGTATATATTAATATGTTGATTCATATAAGTTTGTATTAAGTGGTACAAAATGTGCAGAAGTCTTGATAATACAGGTCAAGAGAAAAATAACAATTGAAACACGTGGTGTACACTACAGATTGCAGAATGAATTAGTTGGGGGTTAAAACAACAAAAATAGTATGTTGGTCAAAAAGGGCATAAAGTGCCTACCATTAATTTGAGAATAAAAAAGTGATCGGCACTCTTTGTAGCGCTCGTGTCCTGAAACGTCCCAGAGCTCAACAAAAAAGTTTCTTTCAGCATCACCCTTAATGCTATTAATGCTATTAGAAGAACTTCCAGGACTTCCATAAGTAATATGCTGAAATTGAGGGAAGACTTCAATAAAAATATACTGCCAACAAATTATAAATAAGGCAAATATCGCACTGCATTACATACTTTAACATCAACTGCGCATCCAATCGTTTGGGGTGGTCGAGCAATTGCAGAGCCTTTCAGAATGAGATGAACCAATGATGATTTCCCCACACCTAAAAATTGAACAGGGGAAAAGTATCATGTACCGCGCAATTGAACAATTAAAGGAAAACTGGTAGAAACATACTTGAGCATCCATATGAGTTACTCCAAGATACAAAATCTAATATCTCTTGGTCATTTCAACTAATACTTCCCCAAAATTATGTCAAATTTAGCAGTTCACAGCATGTATGTGATGGGCAACTGAAGATCCATACAGAGATTACAGGGCCATATTTGAGAGGTTCTTCAATTTCTCCCAGAGAATAAATTTTGATGAGAAGAAATGCATCAGCACGCACGGATTTATTTCAGACAATGACTAAGCAGTATCCACTCTTTAATTTTCTTAGACCAACTTCATATATGTTAGTGCAGGACATCATTAACAGAAGAATGAGCCATCATCAACAATTTATAACAGTTGGACTAATGTTCATGAGCTCATGGCAATGACATCTGCACCATGACATGTGCAACAGAAGCAGCCATTTATGTGTGGCTGCACCCAGCAAGCTAGCACATCACAAGGCAGAACACCAGATGGCACATCTGGATTCTAGACACTGGTGCATAGGGCAGCACCAACAGAAGATAACATCTCAAACATCAGTTTATTTTTATTTGTCTTTTGGTTGTGAAACGCATGCTGGCTATTAGTGGCATCTCATCCTGTCGTCCGTTAGTAAGAATAAGTTTGTTCAGCGAAGGCCCTATATTAGATGGCACAGATGGTTCGTGTGAGTTCAGGAAAGATAAATAAACAAGTTCCTAAAGCCATGACGTAGTATTCCCTTGGCTGGCTATTCTAACAGATTTGCTTGAAGTCAACGCTGTCCAACCACCTCCAAACAGATAACTTTACAGCCCCGATGCACCAGCATACATCACAGACAAGATGACAAAAATGCGCAATTTGGATTCAGAAGAGAAAAGATGGTACTTATGATTAAACAATCATGGTTTAGATTGTGCAGTACTATGATTGGGCGTTTGTGTCAATATAATTCAGCAATTAAAAGAAAAGTTTGTGGCGACATAGTATGTCCTACATATTTTAAAAATTTTATGGTCATTTGGGACATCGTTTGGCACAATCACATATCTCATAAAAAGGAAATTTTGTTAACATATTTTTACGTGTATATGTTAAAGTGTCCAATATCCATTATATTTTGTGTAATTTTGGGACATTCTAACACGCTAACATAACTATAAGCAGCTATTCATATTCGAACCAATGCAATTACTTACTTGACACAAACAAAAGGGAATTCTTAAGGAAACAATATGTCATCACAAGGGCTTCCTTTTTGAGTTTATGGTTTTAATCTGAGGGCAGCTAATTTACATAAATTTTCATATTTGTTCATAATTTGAGCACATAGCTAAACTGGAGTGTGTTTTAACCGGTGTTAAATCAGACGGATGCGTGCATATATTGTACAGCTTGGAACTTGGAAGGGCGATGAAGAAAATTCAGTAGTGCAAAAAATGCATGGTTCAGGTCCTAAGTAAAATAGCTGTAATTTGCTATGTAGTCGATGCATATAAGTACAATAACTAGTCATTTGGAATATGAAAGATGATGTTCTTTGCAAGTAGAAAAATAGACGCTGCTGAATTGGTCGGTGATCAAATTTAGCCAATAACTGAACACTCTCGTCACGATTCAGAGTTTGAGACGAAACCTCGCTCACCAATTCACCATCCCTGATCTAAAGCAAATAAAAGGCATCACCTTATACTTGTATCGCGACGCAACCATGAAGAGGAGGACTTGCTGACCTGAGTCGCCGACGACGAGCACGCGCACCTGGCCGCAGGGGGTGCCGCCGCCGTTGAGGTCCCGGCCTCCGCCGCTGCCGCCCCCGCCGCTGTCCCTCCAGAACCTCATCTACCTCCTCCTCCTCCTCCTCCTCCTCCTCGCCGGAGGCGCCCCCCCAAGAAAGAACCAGACAGCAGCAGCAAGCAGTTGCAGCGACGGGGGCAGCTAGATCGCCGGATCCTGAGGCGGCGACGCTGGCCGCATCGAGGGAAGGGGGAGGAGGAGGGATCCGGGGTTGTGGGAGGTGGGGGGAAGAGATCCTGTGGTTGGTGGTGGTGGGGGATCCCCGGTGGCGGCGCTGCGGGTGGTGGTGAGTTGGTCGGATCGGCTGCCGCCTTGCTGCGCTGCTGTTGTTCTTCTTGGCTTCCTTGATGAGAGGTTGGTTGCTGTTGAGTGTTGTTTGGATTTTGTTTTTCATTGAATTGTATTAAAAACTTTTGTGAAATATGTAAAACTATATATATAAAAAAAGTATATTTAACAATAAATCAAATGGTAGGAAAATAATTAATAATTACTTAAATTTTTTGAATAAACGAACAGTCAAACATGTTTTAAAAAGTCAACGGCGTCAAATATTTAGATATGGAGGGAGTATAATTTTGAAGAAACTTGCTTGTTTACCTCTGAATTTTATTCGTTCTTTTTGTACTCTCGAATTTTAGTTTAAATCTCTTTCGTACCCCGTACCTTTTATGTTAGGTGACTGTTAAATTCTTAAAAAAAAATCAGGTTACCCTTTGATACGAAGAAAAGTATAGAAATTGTTCCATGAGACTTTTATATTTATTTAGATTAAAAAATCATATTTATTTTTTACTTGTATAAGTAGCATATTTTTTTATTTTAGTACAACATGTTTGTTGTATAAGAAAAATCTATTTATATTTATATGGTACATAAACAAATTTTAATAATTAATAAATAAACATTATTTTTAAGTCGTATCTACAAATGATTTTTGTCATAAATAATATCCCACATAACAAACGCATAATTATAATATTCTCATACAACAAATTTCTACCCTCCAACCATCTCTATAAATAAATACGTGTTTCTTTATACGCAAAGGCAAAATAAATTTTTTGATAGAAATTTAACGGCCAACTAACAAAAAAAAAAGTATAGAAGGCATTCAAACTAAATTTGGAGATACATAAAGCAGTGAGCAAAATTTAAGAGCATAAAATTGATTGGATAAAATTTCAGAAATACATAAGGAATTTTCTATATCTTTATTCAAGTTTTACTTTAGACAACTTTTAGGTAATATTTTTACTTTACACTAAGTCATATCGTCTTTGTTATACTTTAGAGCACCCTAAGTTAATTCTCTAGCGATATTTATCCCCTCATTTGGGGAAATAGTGTACGTCTAAATCAGGAAGATCGTCGGTCTACTGATGTTGATGTGTTCAAGGTCATTGATGTGCTCCAAAAATATTTTTGGGTGATCCAAAGTAAAACAAATACTCCCTCCGTCCTAAAATATAATAACTTTTATCCCTCAGAATTTGTCCCAAAATATAACAACTTCTCCACAACATTCTCTTCCCAACCAATCACAACTCTCCACTATTCACTTTTCCCACCTACCTCTACTACTTATCCAATCACAACCCCCACCACTCATTTTTACCTACTTTTCTTAATAACTGTGTCCAGACCTTAAAACTTCTTATATTCTGGCAAAGAAAATCAATGATGGCGCGGTGGACCGACAATGTTCTAGCGGAGGTGATCGGTAGCGGCGCAGAGGCGGTTGAGGGTGGAACGGCTTGCCGCCCAAGCCGGCGGCGGGCGCCCAGGCGCGGTTCTGATGTGGCTACGGTTGAGGGAGGTAGGACAGTAGCGGTGGAAGGAGGCAGCTAGGAAGGAGGAGAAAAGCTCCCGGAAGCGGTGGGCGTAATTGAGGGTGTGAGCAGTTGTGGGAAGGAGACAAGGAAGGCGTAGAAAATATACGCGTGATTGATGTGGTG
Organism: Oryza sativa Japonica Group; assembly: GCF_034140825.1. Lineage (NCBI taxonomy): Eukaryota > Viridiplantae > Streptophyta > Magnoliopsida > Poales > Poaceae > Oryza > Oryza sativa. The sequence goes on from NC_089044.1 coordinate 2,192,783, forward strand.
AGGCCATGAGGGAGGTGGGAGTAACATGGGGTGTTGGATCTGTGAGAGACGATTCTGACCGATCCATAAAGATGAGGAATGTAACACTGTGTTGGTGAATGAATTATAGGGTAGATGAAAATAGTGGTTTAAAAATTACTATGGGAGTTAATTGACAAGTAGTAGTTGTCGTTTATGTGCTTGAAAAGATGGTCAGGGTGATCCGAAGTGAAAATTACTCAGTCAAAATGGTAACATAGGTTAAATGATGGAGGGTTGATATAAAACGGGATCCCGTTGCAACGGGATAGACATATTAACTATTCTCTTGCACGAGTATCACATGTATCAGGTGCTAGGTATCACAGGTACCAGATAAAAGACATCACAGGTATCAGATACCATGTAGCTGGTATCACGACAGGTATCAAGTACTCTCATAGAAGAAGAGTATCCTGTTCCGTTGTCTAGGTTTTCTCTTTGGATGATGATCCAAATTGAAACATTGCCCAAACTGAAATTTATTGTATTGGGCCGGCACGGGGCGGCCCGTTTAGCCACCCCAACTCACCCGCCGTGCCGTCCGCCGTCGCCGACGCAAATCGCCGTCGCTGTCGCTTGGCTCGGAGTTCACCATCGCCGAGCGTGGAGGTCCACGCCGCTGGTAGCCATCGCCCGCCCAGATCTGGCGGCTGTCGCTCTCCGCGGGCGGCGGCTGCGTCCACCGCGAATCGAGTCCGCCTGAACTGAATCCATTCCCCACCGCCGGCAGCCAGGATGAGTTCCCGGCGGCCGAGGCGGCTGCTGCTGACTCTCCCCGACGAGGTGCTGGAGGAGATCTTCCTCCGCCTCGACGCCCTCCCCGACCTCGCCCGCGCCTCCGCCGCCTGCGCCACGTTCCGCCGCCTCATCACCGCCCGCGCCTTCCTCCGCCGCCTCCACAGCCTCCACCCGCGTCCCCTCCTCGGCTTCTTCAAACGGGAAGGCCCATCGTGCGAGTTCTTCCCCGCCGCGCCGCCCCACTCCTCCTCCGCCGCCGCCAGTGCCGTCGCGCGGGGGGCAGCCGACCTCACCTTCTCCTTCCTCCCCGCCACGCCCGGCGGGTGGCGGCTCCGCAACATCCGCCGCGGCCTCGCCCTCCTATCAACCCGCGACGGCGGCGGCGGATGCTTCTTCCCCGACGTCGTGGTCTGCGACCCCTTGCACCGGCGGTACGCTCAGATTCCCCAAATCCCCGACGACCTAGCGGCCCCCATCCGCCGGAGCGGCAGTTTGCCCAAGGGTTTCGATTACTTGCTCGCTCCAGCCCGCAGGGAGGAAGAGGAGGAGGAGGAGGAGGATTCATCATTCAAAGTGGTGTGCAGACCCAGGTTGACAGAAGAGTGCGATATCACCGTCTTCGTCTTCTCCTCCGGCGCCGGGATCTGGCGCGCCGCCACATTGGGCTCCTCCCTCGCAACAGCTATCTCTGTCACCTCCCGCCCCCGGTGCGTGCACCGCTGCGTCTACTGGCTGACCAGATTCTTGGACAGATTGCTCATCCTGGACACCGACGAGATGGAATTGTCCATGTTTGATAACTTCCCCCCATCCACAGGATTTGTACTGAATCACACCACTGCGGCCATTGCGGAGGCAGGGGAAGACAGGCTTGGGGTGTTTAACCTTGATGTTCACAATGTCAATCTCCTCTCTAGGGCGATCAGGGGCAGCGCCGACGAACAGTGGCGGCATGACAAGACTATCCCATTGCTCCCTGGCTACAGTATTTGGAGATTTGTAAATCACGCTGATGTTGACGGCTACATACTCCTAGGAGGAGTTTTGGGCAGCGGTTTGCAGTCTGATCCCATTACTGATGGATTACAGTATTTCTCACTGGACCTCAAGACATTTCGGCTTGAGAGGCTGTGTCCCATGACAATCTACCAAGCAAGGAACTCTCCAACTGAGTTATATACAAGCTTTCCGCCACCATTATCGCTTTCAAGCATATGAAAACAGTAAGAGCTTTCCATCGTTTCTTCAGTCATCGGGTTATTTCATATTCAGTTATCGGGGAATCATGTTGCACGGGTTATTTCATATTCAGTTATCGGGGAATCATGTTACACGGGCTATTTCATTATGTAACAGTCTCGGTACTTTTGGATTATTATCGTGTCATATGTGGCCATGTATGCACCCATTCTTTCCTTTGAATCGGATGGAGCCAGCGAATGAGATAGTTGCATATTTCACCACACCCTCACTCATAAAATAAACCCAAGAGAACCTCAGTTGTAATGATCAAGTTATATTAATATTTATATTTGTATCTAAATGCATGTGTTTTTCTTTGGTGTAGTTAGTGACGCAAGCTTACTGTTGGCTTGGACATATGAGGCATTTGTATTTTTTTTTTAGATAATGATACGAGGCATTTGTATAATTCCATAATAATTACAAGCTTTTTTTTATTAGGGATGCAATTGGCACGGGAGTTGGACAGGCCCGCCCCACTCATTTCTACAGGCTATAGTGTCCAACGGGTTGGCGAGTTGACCAACCAAGCAATGAAGCAAGTAACCTAACAAACTTCTTAGTTGTACCCATACCAAGTAAATTTCTGAACTAATCTACTTATCCTTGTTACTGCTGCTCTATAGCATCGCATGAAATCAAATAGGAATGAATAATTATGGTCATTTTCTGAAAACAAACGAGATTCTAGTCATTTTCTCAACTGTGTTCAGCAATTCAGCTTTCAGAGACAGCCTGCACGTGTACAGTACTATATAAGAACAACTTATTTGTGCACCCAACTTCATGATGCATGAATTTCAGAAGGAGAAACATTTTCTCTTCATGATATACCAACTATTGCTCTTGACAATTCACAAACAGAACCTGGAGATTCTGAACCTTGTTTGTCTCCTGCAATTCTGCTTACAACTCACCTGAAGATTCTGGAACTAGATTGCAGCCGTGTCTGATGTTCAAAGCACAGTAAAATTAAGGCTCTCGATGCGTCTGATACATCTGCAGCGTACACGGATGTGGCATTTGTAGAACTCCATAATACTTACTAGCTCTTTGATGACATGTACTTATTTCGTTTGCAACTCTTCATCAATATATTAGTACAATCTGTAGGCTCTACCTATAGTTTGCAGAGTATCAAGGAGATAAATAGTTTTTTTTTGTCAGTTTTCATGTTGTGGTGAATGGATTGAGTGAGCAGCAACCAAATGTATCTCTGTGCATAAATTTCAAATATTTGTCTATGCTAGGAAATTAGGTTTGCCATTTGAAGCACTTAATACTTCTGACATTTTGATAGAATGTTCCTTGATGACTACTAGCATCAATATAATCTTCGGTGTTTCTGTTCTCTTGTCACATTGATCAGGACTTGCCAAGGCCCAAGGGGGGACGGAGCAGCTTCGGTTGTGAAGATTTATCTGATACCATGCAAGACCAGCTGCTACTGGTTGTAATGGCATCGATTTATTGCTACTCTTCTTTCTTTTTTCCCCCTCTTATGCTGCATTTTGGAACTAAAGTTGCTAGTAGTTTGCAAAGCATAGTATTCAGGCTGCCCCGCCCCTGATGCATATGATGCATTTCAGTGTATGCTCGTTGTTAATTAAGTTTGTTGTTATCCTTAATCTGATGTCAATTTGAGTACGGGAGGCTCTCTTTCCTTGCTACTAGTTTCAGATTGGCTACATCTGCACCGTAAACAGACAGATTTGTACTATATAAAAGTTAATTTATTTTAGAACAGAGAGGCTATACCTTAAATCTTTGGGATGATTTGATTTAGCTACCTTAAATCTCTTTGATGATTTGATTTTTGGTCCTATAGGTCTTACTGATTCTGATTATTATTTGATAGAAAAAGCAAATAAATAGGAAAAACAATGACTATTTAATGCTTCAAAGATAGTTGTTATTTTTTTCTAGATTTTTCACTAAATTATTATTGCAGATTATTTGCTCCACAAGTCTAGTCATACGATTTCTTTAAAAAAGAAATTTTTCTACCACATGTTCCAAGCTGTTTGTTAGTTTAGTTTTCAAAATATTTATTTTATTCCTGTGATAATCCACGTCAATATTGTATCAAACGTTGTATAAACAATAACGGCCAACACATACATACTCAGTCACGGGTGACGCGTATCATCTGCATCGGTAGTTCGATGCTGCACGAGTTGCTCACTTGCTCAGTTCTATCAACATGCGAAAAGAATATCATTTTCAGGATTCTATTAGGAAAAAAAACAAATCAAATTTAAAACAATTCAATTCAACATTTGCCCATTTTGTTGGATGAGTTTCATGTGTGCCCACGCCGTCATAGAGAGAGCCAAGTTACTAGGAAACGGGGTATATCCAATCCAAGTAGCAGTAATAAGAAAAGTCAAGTAAAAACTGAAACGAGAATAATTCCGAAATCTCAATTTTTTTTGCTTGCTTTGGAATATCAGAACGATAAGTATTTAATGAAAATGAAGATAGAGTTCATAAAATAAGAAAGCTATTAGCGTATAATTAATTAAGTTTTAATTATTACGAACTTAAAAATGGATTTATTCGACATTTTAAAACAATTTCTATATAGAAAGTATTCGCACTAAATAAACTGTTTAGCAGTTTTAAGAGCATGCTAACGGAAATTGAGATAAAATATATATCGTAATAAAAACATACCACCTTTGATACAAAATTTAAATGCTAGAATAATGACATATGAAATGGCGGAGTATTTAAAAAAAACAAACTAAATTCAATAACGATTCAATCCAACATTCGCTCCATTTTGGACAAGTTCCATGTGGGCCCACATCGTCATAGAGAGATCCAAGCTCCCTGGAAACTTGGATGTATCCAATCAAAATCGAGATGAGACAAATTCTGAAATCTCCATGGTTGGTTGCTTCTTCCTCCTCTCACCACCTCTCCTCCGATGATGATGATCCCCCCTCTTCTGCTGCAACTGCTTCCCACGCCTCACCGCTAGCGAGGCCATGGCTACAGCGGCCTCTGCACGCTGAAGACGATAGTATAGACTACTCTCTCTCACACACACACGACACATGCATGACTGTGTACTTGTAGGCTCAAAATCAAATAGGTGTCTAGGTGGTTGTTTGTCTAGTTAAAATTGGACCAACCATGATTATAACGTCCAATTAGGATGTTCTACTTCGAGCCATGTTGGTATCTGTTGCGGCTAATGGAAATGGCACTGTTGCATTGTCGTCAAATGACGATGGATGAGGAGCGGAACGAGGCGGCGGGGCTCCTACTGTTCCGGTGGCGCCGTCGACGCTCGGGCATATGCAACCGCCGTTGTTGGCCACTCCAGGCGGGGCTTCTGCAGCGTCGACCTCGACTACACCACCACCACCACCCTAGAAATTGTTTGTCTGGGGTGGTCTTAAGAAATCTGTGGAAGAATTTGTTCAGTAGTGTGTCATCTGTCAACAGGCCAAGCATGAGCATTGCTCTTATCCAGGCCTGTTGCAACCTCTACCTATTCCTAGGGGAGCTTGGTAAGATGTCTCAATGGATTTCATAGAGGGTTTGCCACCTTCTTCAGGCTATACTGTGATTCTAGTAGTGGTGGATAGATTCACTAAGTTTAGTCATTTTCTGCCATTGAAACACCCTTTCTCTGCTCTTCAGGTGCCAGTGACATCTATTCGAACTAAATGGTCCAAGTGGTTACCTTTGGCTTAATTTTGGTATAACACAAGCTTACATTCCTCTTTGAAGTGCTCTCCATATAAAGCATTGTTTGGGTGTGATCCTGCCTATGGTATTTTGTCGGCTGCACCAACTGACGATGAAGAAAGTGATGTTTCAGAATCTGACCGTGCAGCTAAACTACTTAAGGAAAGGGAAATGTTCTCTGCTTTGTTACAACATCACCTGGCGAGAGCACAAAATCGTATGAAGCAGTTAGCTGATGCCAAACGTTCTCTTCGCACTTTTCAAGTGGGAGATTTGGTGTTATTGAAGTTGCAGCAATATGCACAAGGTTCAGTGGTTTCTCATACATTTCCAAAGTTGGCTTTCAAATATTTTGGTTCTTTTGAAATTACTGCAGCTGTTGGCTCGGTGGCCTATCGTTTGAAGTTACCTCCTGATAGTTTGATTCATCCCGTGTTCCATGTCTCTTAGTTGAAGCAGTTCGTCCCTGATCACAAGCCTGTCTTCTCTCAATTACCAACAGCTGCTCCATTGGATATTGCCGCAGCGGTACCGTTTGAAATTTTGGATCGCAGGATGGTAAACAAAGGGAATGCAGCTATGGTGCAGGTTCTAGTTTGCTGGGGCTCTTTGCCGGCTGCACTGGCGACCTGGGAAGATTTTGATGTGGTGCGCACTAGGTTTCCTGCAGCACTCGCTTGGGGACAAGCTCCAATTCTTTGGGGGGGGGACCTGTTGCGGCTGTTGGAAATGGCGCTGCTGCATTGTTGTCAAATGATAGTGAATGAGGAGCAGAACGAGGCGGTGGGTTTCGAATGTGTGCTTTCGCTGAAGAGAAGCGGAGGGAGTGTTAATTTATGTATTAAGTCATTGTGTGTGGGCCCTGAGGGCATGTGGAGAGTGAGTAGTTGTATTTATAACACACCCTATGGCTGAGCACAATCTATCGAAGGAAAAAGGAATATTCCCTCCTCTTCTTCTTCCTTGTGCTCCTCTGTTCTTTCTTCTCCCCTACGATTTCTCTCATCTAAATCTCCGGCGAGCTTCGCCGCCGGTGATCTAGGGCATAACAGTATCACTTTTTTCGGTCACGTATAGCTAGGGGTATTGGACCATACTAGTAAAAAAAACTTGCCTTATCAGTAAAGAAAACCATCTCGACAAGACAAAACTTCGATGATACCTCTATATCGATAACAATTACCTCACCGGCAGGCTAGAGGACAATAGCCGCATGCTCCCTCCTCGCAGCATGCTACCTGGTACCTAGGTACCAAGACTAACACCGGTGGTTATCATTCATGATACCCCGATATAGCATGTATCAGCAGAGTATGATATGTCCGCAAACAATGCAGACGGATAGTGAAGAGCTAGTTAGAAGCAAGATGCAACAACCTCACGACACGCATGAAGCACCTTGCAACCACCACCGTCCTCTTCATCAACATCGAGATCACCACCCTCCACTTTTAGCCCAACCATGTCCTCTATCAGCCCAGCCCGTCTAAAAAGCAACCCAACCGTAGTCTCTCTCTCTCGCCCGAATCCCCCTCCTTCTGTCTCCTGCAGCCGCCGCTAGCCACGCGCATCGCTCCGATCAGCCGGAGGTCGCCGTCGCTGGGACCGCCGGTATCCACTCCCCGCCGCTAGATCCGATCCACTCCCCGCCGCCGGTAGCCGGGGCGGCGGCAGGGATGGCGTGTTCGCTGTTGCTGACCATCCTCCCCGAGGAGCTTGTGGTGGAGATCCTAATCCGCCTCACCGACCTCGCCGACCTCGCCCGCGCCGCCTCCGCCTGCAAGCCCCTCCGCCGCCTCATCACCTCCCGCGCCTTCCTCGCCCGCCTCCACGCGCTCCACGCCAAGCCCCTCCTCGGACTCCTCCTGCTGGAGAGAGACCGCTGCGGCTTCCTCCCCGCCGCTACCGCCGTCGCCGCCGCCGTCGCCCGCGCGTCCGACTTCGCCTTCTCCTTCCTCCCCGACCACGCCGCCGGGTGGCGCCTCCGCGACGTCCGCCACGGCCTCGCCCTCCTATCATCATCATCATCGTCATCATACCTCTCCCCCCTCGGCGACCGCGGCTTCTTCCCCGACGTCGTCGTCTGCGACCCCATGCGCCGGCGACACGTGCGGGTTCCCCCTATCCCCGACGACCTCACGGCCGGCGTCCGGCGGATCGCCGTCGAGCACTTCGACTACCTGCTCGCTCCCGCCGGCCGAGACGGCTCGTCGTTCCGGGTGGTGTGCAGGCCCAAGCTGCCGAAGCAGTGCGACGTCACCGTCTTCGTCTTCTCCTCAGGCGCCGCGTTCTGGCGAGCCGCCGTGCTGGACGCCTGCGCCGCCACCGAGAAGTTGTTCCTCCCCCAATCCGTGCACGGCTACGTCTACTGGCGGACGCATTCCTCCGGCACATTGCTCATGCTGGACACTCGCGACATGGATTTCTTCTTTGTTAACATTCAGACCAACAAGTGTGTCATTGGGGAGGCAGAGGAAGTAGGCAGGCTTGCGGTGTTCAACACCATTGTTGATGTTGGTGTCCACAAGGTGGAGATCCTCTCCAAGGCAATTAGGGGCGGTGCCGACGAACCGTGGCGGCACGACAGGACTATCCCATTGCTCCCTGGTTACAAATGGAGGGCTGCAAGAATGGCTGAGGGGTACTTACTCCTACATGGGATTGTAGGTAACAACTCCTGGTCTACTCCTGGTATTCAGCTACAGCATTTCACACTGGACCTCAAGACGCTTAAGCTTGAGAGTCTGTGTGACTCGATATCCCGAGGAAGGCATCATCATCCTCAATTCGACTTGTACAGAAGCTTCCCGCCACCATTATCGCTTTCAAGCATATGACAATAGTAAGAACTAATTTCCATGGTTTCTTTATTCATCAGGGAATCATAGTTACAATATATAGTTATATTTCATAATGTAACAGCTTTGGTACTTTTTGATTGTTATCATCTGTGGTCATGTTTGCACTCAGTCTCCCTTTTGATTTAAATGTAGCCAGCGAATGAGATAGTTTCATATTTCACTGTACCCTCCCTTATAAAATAAACCCAAGAGGAGCCCAGTTGTATATACAATCAAGTCATATTTTCTCTGTATGTATCTTAGATGCATGTGTTTTTCTTTGGTCTAGTTCGTGACACAAGCTTACTGGTGGCTTGGACATTTGTACCATTCACGGATGTGGCATTGGTAAATTCCATAAAACTTACTAGCTTGTTTGATGACATGTACCTTTTTTTTTTCTTTTGGCAACTCAGTCTTATGTAGTGTATTCTATGGGCTCTACCTAGTATTAAGGAGACAAATAGTTTTCTTGTAAGTTTTCATGTTGTAGCGAGTGGATCGAGTGAGCAGGAGCATTATATATCTCTTGTGTGTAAATTTCAAATTTGTCTCCCCAGATAGAATAAATAGTTAGCGCAAAAAGCATGACCACACTAGGACATTATATAATAGTTGCCATCTTGAAGCACTTAATATTACTGACATTTTGATAGAATGTTCCTTGATGACTATATTAATCTAATCTATGGGGTTTCTTCTCTCTCAACACACTGATCAAGACTTGCCAAGGGGGACTGAGCAACTTCGGTTGTCAAGCTGTATCTGATGCCTTAAGGAGGATGCCATGGAAGAGGAAGACCAGCTGCTATACTGCCGTTGTTGGTATCATATTTATGTACTACCGTACTAGCTAGTTCGATCAGCTGTTCCATTTGAATTCCACAGTGGTTTAACTTCTGAAGCCATGCTACTCTTTTTTTGCCCTTCTGCTGCATTCTGGAACTAAACAGAGTAGTCGGTCTGCAAAGCAAGGCATTCAAGCTCCCCAGCCACTGATGTAGGATGCACTTCAGTGTATGCTCGTTGTTGTTAAGTTCATAGTTATCCTTAATCTGATGTCATCAGTATAAACATGTTTTTCCATCCTTTGGTTGACAGCAAGCAATGCCTCTAAAGATATCCATAAATTGACAGATATCTCTCTACCAGAAAGCCTCTAGGGGATGTATCATGTGGCACCTTGTTCATGTAGTATGTGTTCCAGATCAATTTAACCCAGGGAAGAGGCATCCTATTATAAACCTTACGCAGGCTTTTCATTAGCAAAGCATTATTTTGCAGTCTGAGGTTAATGACTTGCAAACCACCTCTTTTTTTGGCTGACATACTCTGTCCCAAAGCACCAATGAATTTTTACTACTCCCTCCGTTTCACAATGTAAGTCATTCTAGCATTTTCCACATTCATATTGATGTTAATAAATCTATATATATATATATATATATATATGTCTAGATTCATTAACATCAATATGTATATGGGAAATGCTAGAATGACTTACATTGTGAAATGGAGGAAGTAGATATTATATCTGAACCTCTCCATAGACAATGTCTTCTAACTCTATCAATACTCTTTTTTCACAGATTCAGGTAGACAAAGAACACATATATTACATTTGGTGGAGATGAAAAGACCGAATTTACTAATGTTAATCTATCTCCATAGGATAAAAATGTGGTGGCCGAAGGCAATCTCCTTTCAATTCTATCAGTTAGAGTAGCAAAGTCAATTACATTTGGTGGTTTTGTGCCCAAGGGAAGACCAAGATATGTAAATAATAGAGTGCCAATTGGACAACCAAATAAAGAGGCTAGATTCACCAAACATATAGCCATAGAGGCATTCATGGCTGATATTGGTGTATATCATCCTTTAGATGACCCCGTGTTTAGTACTTCTCGCTCCATAAGTTTGTAAAAAGGCACGAGGAGATGTGTGACAACTAAATTTGGTATATAATGAAATATGGAAAAACTTCGCCAAATTTGGAAATAGGCCCAAGCTTTCTGGACAAGGCTAGTCCAACTGCTGGTTTAATGCTGGTCGGACTGGTGGCATAGTGGAGGCCAGACTGGCATAGGTGAGTCCTAGTGCAAATATAGTTTTCCTCATGTTTCTTTCCTTAATGGGACAATAATTCAAGGGTTTCCTTGATAGGACATGAAAAAGATCACGAGGCACCTGACCACCCCTCCTATCAACGGAAAATCAATTGTGAAAAATCAATCAATTATCAATACCCTCTATATTTTATATCTCCCTCCTTGCTACATTTCCCATAATCCATTCTCCTCTAATTCTCTAATTGTTTGTCGTTTCTGGTCCTACGGTGTTTGAGGATGTTCTAGTTGCCCTGCCGAGTAGAGGACAAACACACACGTGTTCATCCTAACGAGGCCCTTTCGCGTGGTCGTTTGTTGGCATCTATTATCCCACATCGACGTAACCATTTTTACATCAACACTAGTATAATACAATTAAAGTATATAGTTTCATATAAAAAAGATCTTGGAGAGACTTATTTTGTCAATAAAAAAAGGAACTGTCTATATATCTGTTGACAGAAAATCCCACCTCTCATCTTTCAAAATTTAGACCATTGGATATGCTTTAAGATACATGCAGATGCATTAACCCTACGTCTTCTCCTCCCGTTCCTTTCCCATCGCGCTCGCGAGCTCCTCCGTGGCTCCGCCCGATCCCCCGCCCCCACCGCCCCACCGCGCCGCCGCCCGCCTCGCCGGCTGGCCGGAGGGCGTCAACGGCGCCGGCGAGAACCCCCCCTCCCCGGCTAGCCTCCTTCCCCTTCCCCTCCCCCCTCATCCCCTCCTTCCTCCTCGAACCGTCGGCGGCAAGGTGCCCCCGCCACTGACGCCGGCCTACCGCCCTCCTCCAGCCCTGCGACTCTGCCGGCGCCTCGTCGTCCGCCCGATCCGCCGCCCACCGCCTAGTCACCGCCTCCCACGATCATCCCTCTAAGCCCGGCGAACTCTCCCTTCTTCCCTCTCCCCCTCCCACCCCACCCCGAGACCCTAATTCGTCGGCCCTTCGCCGAAGTTTGGGTTGTCGCCGGCACCGGAGAAGAAGAGGAATTCGTTGGAGTTGGAGAAGAAGCAGCTGGAGTACAAATAGCGAAGCACATATAGTGAACCAAAATTTGCAAGATTTGAAGATTGGTTTTCTCTCTACTTATGTTTAGCAATTCCGTAAAAAATATTTAGTCCCGTATCCAAAAACGCTGGCCATTCCCCATTGCTGGCCTTCCCCTTTCTCCTCTGCCGCCGCCGCCGCCGCCGCCGGGAGACACTCCGGATGGCTTCGCTGCCGCCGCCGCCGCCGCCGCCGCGGCCGCTGCTGCTCACCGTCCTCCCCCAAGAGCTGGTGGTGGAGATCCTAATCCGCCTCGACGACCTGGCCGATCTCGCCCGCGCCGCCTCCGCCTGCAGAGCCCTCCGCCGCCTCATCACCTCCCGCGCCTTCCTCCGCCGCGTCCACGCGCTCCACCCCCGCCCCCTCCTCGGCCTCCTCCACCTGGAACACCACGGCTCCCGCTGCCGCTTCCTCCCCGCCGAGCCGCCCCACCCCTCCGCCGCCACCGCCGCCGCCGTCGCGCGGGCGTTCGATTCCGACTCCGACTCCGACTCCTCCTTCTCCTTCCTCCCCGGCCGCTCCGGCGACTGGCGCCTCCGCGACGTCCGCCACGGCCTCGCTGTCCTATCAACCCGCCATGCCGTCACCGATGATGGATGCTTCTCCTTCCCCGACGTCGTCGTCTGCAACCCCTTGCGCCGCCGCTACGCCTGGATCCCCCCGATCTCCGACGACCTAGCGGCCCCCATCCGAAGCCTCGGCGTCGGCGTCGAGGATTTCGATTACCTGGTCGCTCCAGCCGGCCGTGAGGGTTTGTCATTCCGAGTGATCTGCAGACCCCAGTTGCCAATGGGCTGTGATGTCACCGTCTTCGTCTTCAGCTCCAGTGCCGTCATCTGGCGCGCTGCCACATTGCACGCCTGCGCTGCCACCGCTCAATTGGTCTCCCCGCAGTACGCGCACGGCTACGCCTACTGGCGGCTGATCCGATCCGCCACCAGATTGCTCTTGCTGGACACTCGCGACATGGACTTCTTCTTTGTCGATTTCGAGCAAAGGAGTGTGCCGTGGCAGGCCATTGGGGAGGCAGGGGAAGTAGGCAGGCTTGCCATGTTCAACATTGCTCATGCTAATCATACAGTGGAGCTCCTCTCTGGGGCGATTAGAGGCAGCGCCGATGAACATTGGCGGCATGACAAGACTATCCCATTGCTTCCTGGCTACAAATGGAGGATTCTAAAGCTAGCCGAAGGGTACTTACTCCTGCAAGGAAGAATTCTCGGTGACGGAACTTCGCAGTTTACTCCTGGTGACCAATTACAGTATTTCACGCTAGACATCAACACGTTTAAGCTTGAGAGGCTGTGTGCTTCAACACCCCAAGGCATCAGTTATCATCCTCAATTTGAATTATACAGATGCTTCCCTCCACCGTTATCGTTTTCAAGTATATGAAAATAGTAAGAACTTTCCGTGGTTTCTTCAGTCATTGGGAAGTCATGTCACTAGTTATTTCATAACGTATGAATCTTGGAATTTTTACATTGTTATCATCTGTGGCCATGTATATATGCACTAGATAGAGCCGGCAAATGAGATAGTTTCATATTTCACCCAAGTGGAGCTCAGTTGTTTATATGATCAAGTCATATTATTTATAAGTGTGCCTAGATGCATGTGTTTTAATTTTGGTCCAGTTCTTAACACAAGCTTAGTGGTGGCTTGGACATCTGTAGTGTACGCGGATGTGGCATCTGTAAAATTCCATAAAACATACTAGCTTGTTTGATTACACGTACATATTTATTTTGGAACTATTTGTCAATATGGTGTTGTCTATTGGCTCTACCTATAGTCTGTGGAGTATTAAGGAGAATTTTTTTTCTGATAAGTTTTCATGTTGTAGCAAGTGGGTTGAGTGAACAAGTAGCATAATCTATCTCTGTGCGTACATAATTTATCTCCCCAGATAGAATAAACAGTTTGCCAAAAAAGCATGACCACACTAGGACATATATATGTTTGGCATCTTGAAACACTTAATATTTCTGACATTTTGATGTCCAGATTCATTGACATTTTGGTGTCAAATCACCACCTAGGTTACCTTTTTTTGGGACGGAGAGAGTAGAATGTTAATTGATGACTCTGTTAACCTAACCTGACATTCCTGTTCTCTTGTCACATTGGTCAGGACTTAAAAAGGGGGACAGAGTAGCTTCTGTTGTGAAAATGTGTTGCAAGACCAGCTGCTAGCCTGCTACTACCGGCGTTGGCATCGATATGTATATATATCTACTGTACGAGCTTAGTTCGATCGGCTGTTCCATTTGAATTCTATAGTGTAGTGGTTTAGCTTCTGAAGTCTTGCTACTCTTCTTTTGCCCATATATATGCTGCATTCTGGAACTAATAAATAAAGTAGCTAGTCTGCAAAGGTAGGCATTCAGGCTTATACACGATGCACTTCAATGTATGCTCTTGTTGTCAAAGTATTATTGTTGTTAATCTGATGTCAATTTGAGCACGGGAAGCTCTCATTTCTTTTTTTGCTGGGCCGACGACGGAACGTCGGACAATTATATTAAGCTTTGAGAAAATATATACTACATTACAGTACAATGCCAACAGGCAAGGCTGTTGGGCAGCGACCGACGGGCTGGATGGGATAATTCTTGCTGCCTTGTATCTTTTGTTTGTTTAATTTCCCCGACGTGTGGAATGGGCACACGATGAAGACTGAGTGTGGCGTGTGTAGTGGCAAGGCCACGAGTCTGTAATCCTTTGCTATTTGAGTTTCAATCTAAACCAGAAAGCGTTGCTGCTTGACAGCACAAATAACCTTTGAAGAGGCTGGCCATGCGGGATGGATCGTTGGGCATGAAGGAAGTTGCTGTCTCCGCTGCCATCGCCGCTGCTGGTGGAAGCATGGGTGGAGTAGAGGAGGAGATCTGGGAGCTGTTCGTGGGGTAGGTGTCCAAGCAAATGACGGAGGTGGAGTTGCTTACCATGTTTCAGGAGGTGGCCATCGTCGATGGGGTCACCGTCGTCAAATTTGGGTTCGCGAGGTATGGATCCGTATACCTAGATTTGGGCTCACACCCCAAGCATTGCGTTGGCTTGTTTTGGGTTTTGATTTGAGGTGTTCTACATGTTCTATGGATGTTTCTACAACTATGACGACTTATCCCATAAATTAATTTATTTTGTTGGTTTTTATTGACCTATCTCTTAATAAACAGATGATTTTTTTTTCTTATTGTGATGATACTTTAGTGACATCATGATACTTTTGATACCTTTTGGTACCTATATGTATCGGACCTGCTACCTAGGTACCACGATTGGTATCTATAGGTATCGGACTTGGTACCTATAGGTATCAACATGGTATACTAGGTACCACGGCTGGTACTGTTGATGAAAAATCAGTGCTCGGTTGATGTGCTAGATCTGCGTTGGTGCGAACTAAGTCGATGAACCTTTGAACTAAGTCGACAAACACAAAGGTAAGAGAGATCTGCTTAGCTCTAGTGCAGGTCCAAAATATCAATGAGATGCGGGCATGCCAGTCAATTTAATCCTGCAACTGACAAGATGCATAAATTGAAGATTAAAGAGTTGATCAGCCAATAAGTCGGTATAACAATGCTATCCAATGCCGATACTAGCTGATGTTGATAGGGATTTGAGCAATCGGCTATATGTCAAATGTAGATTCTGACACTTAATGATGTAAAGACAACCGGCTGATGATAATGTAATAAAAAATATAATCCAATGGAAACCAGATCAATAATGATATGATAGAATAATTGTTTGATCCGAAGGTTAAGCATATATCGGCTGGTGTTCCGATGTCATTAAATCCACAATATTAGATTATCAGTAAAACCTTTGTTGCAATCGGCAAAACAAACTTGTATGTAATCCTGGTAAACCAATGCAGTGTCCAGATAATTAATTGGCTAAAACCCTAATGAAACCCTTATTGACAATCAAAGGCAGATTAGTTTTTATGATTCTAAGTCGTGGCTAAAACCCCAATGAAACCCTTATTGACAATCAAAGGCAGATTAGTTTTTATGATTCTAAGCACGACTTAGTAAGTCAAACCCAATTGATACAACACTAACTATGAAAAGAAGCATAAAGTCTAAACAATTTAAGCCTTTGATTGATTTTTAAAGTGGTAGATACCTTAGCTAATCTAGACCGACAAAACAATTTAAATAATACCAATAAAACCCTAGAAAAGATCTGGCAGATACATGTAAATTGAGACATTGACTTAGATTAAACTAAGATATATGATATAAATAAATGTTTACATCAATAAGATTAGAGTGTCGAGGTCCTAGCCCCGTCGATACAGACAACCATAACAAGCCTTAACCTTCGTCGGAGATTGAAGCTGATGCAACTTAACTCAAAACAATAACTCGTCAAGAAATATGAAAATGAAAAGGATGGTGATGCGCCGAAGTTGTATTAATCGAGAGATAAATTACAAGGACCCTAGGTGTATATATTTATACCCATAGACCGATAAGAGTCCTAGTCAGACACAAAACAAACTTTCTTAAAGATAAAAAAAAAACATAAGTTCTGATCGGTCATGATACAAACTTTCCTAAATTCAAAACTTGCCTAATTAATAAATAAATTTAGGCTACCATGCCGTGGTCTTTGTGACTCCTTCTGAAACTCGGTCTCTTCTATATAAGCTTTTAATTAACTGATTATTATCTTTCTTTAACCGAATCCAAATCTTACTAAATTTTGGCGTTATCTGGTACATATATGTATCATCTTTGTACCTATAGGATATTAGACTTGATAATCAGATATTAATAGATATCATACAGGGTACCACGCATGTATACAGTGACGTCAGTTTAGACATCAATATGATGTCATCACTTGCAGCCCTCTTTAAAAAAAGATCAAACTGAATTTAAAAACAATTCAACTCAACATTTGCCCCCACTTTGTTGGACTAGTTCTGCGTGGGCCATGCCGTCATAGAGAGAGATAGCAAGTCAAAATCAAAATCGAGGACGAGAAGAATTCCGAAATCTCCACGGTTTCTTCCTCCTCCTCCTCTCTCTCTCTCTCCTCTGCTTCTCTCCCAAATTCGCCACCTCTCCTCCTCCTCTGATCCCTCCCCACGCCGCCGGCGAGGGCACGGCCACAACGGCCGCGGCGGCCTCCGTGCGCCGGAGACAACTAGACTACTACAACTACTACTACTACTACTACTACTCTTTCTCTCTCTTGTTGAGAGGAGCGGAGATCCATCCGTGCAGGCTCCGGGGGGTGGTTTCGTGTGGGATATGCCACACGTGCAGTCAGCTCCTGCGGCGGCGACCGCGGCGGGGATGTCCGCGGCGTCGGCGCCCGCGCCGAGGAGGTGGGAAGGGGTGGACCAGGCGCTGGAGCGGATGGTGCTCAGGGCGTGCCTCGACCAGGCGCCCGAGCGCCGCCGCGTCCGCGACGCGTTCAAGGACGTGCAGCTCAGCATCGACCACTGCCTCTTCAAGGTCCCCCCTCCGCTTTCCCTCCCATTTTCTTTCCTTTTCTTTTTTTCACTTCTTTACACACCCCCTTTTGGAAATTAGAGTCGATATAAGATGCAGTTTTTCGGTTCCTTATGCTGCGGCAACAACAATTGAATGGATGATTGACAGTGTGATGCTAAGAGTTTATCGTTTCTGTGTCGAAACATGCGCATCGCCATGCCTGAAGATCTTGATGGATGAGGGTTATGGAGGTTTCAGTGTTTGCTGTAGTCAGGATGGATGGTGATGATGCTCGTGCGCTAGATTTTGACCTGGAAAACAATTACTAGACATTTTCTAGGCACAACCTGTTCGAAGAGGACCTAGAGCTTTAATTAGAATGGTCCAAACTTGGGGTCTGTTGTGCCCACACAAAGCCTTGTGATTGGTCCAGGTGTGGAGATGGATATTTGCCAACAGACATTTTGAGTATTAATTGCAATGGCTTTTGTAGTTGATTAGGACGTCGATCAGTACCGAGATTTGTGTGTTGTACAAGGCGTAAATACATTTCCGACTGATTAAGGTTTGCACTGTTCAAAAGTTGGAAAGTGGATCTATTGTCAACCCAAGCAGGTTAGGGCCTATAATAGTGACAGATCATTATTAAGGTGTTTGATTTTAACAGCAGCATTTATGAGGTACCAAACTATTGCATACATGGAATGATATTTAGAGAGGAAAAAACATATGCACAGATAGTTCCACCATTTAAGTACCACCAAAATTTCAAGTCTTAGTTTGCTATGCCATGATGCTTTTATTTGATCTAAAAAACTTTAGTTGTTCTGATATGCGATGGATCATTTTTCTTACTTGCATTTGTTTCTATGATGCAGGGACAGTATAGCGATATTGGAACAAAGGAGGTGCTATTTCTTGCTCTAGCTATTATTTTACAGTTTCTTCATGCAGTATGTTTCTGCAGTTAAGTGGCTTAACTGCTGCAATACATAAATTTCTGTTGCACATATTGCATGTAAGACTATTTGGCATATAGACTCTGTCCATCTTCTTCGCATTACTGTATGCCCCACAGCTAAGACTATGTAGAGAGAGAGGTTCCACTATAAAATCTCAGCAGGCATTGGTGATTCATTTTATTTGGTTGATCTGCAAACTAGTGTTAGGCAGAAATACTGAAATATTGATGCAATGTAGGATAAGTCCTTTTCTTTTTTAGAATAAAATACCAAAAGTAGTGCTTTACTGCAATGCAGAAATACTGAAATATTGATGCAAGGTAGGACAAGTCCCTTTTTTTAGAATAGAACACCATAAGTTAGTGCTGTACTGTAGTTGCTGAAGTGCACTGAACATATCTGGCCTTATTAGTTCATCTTTTGATTCCGTTGAATATGTTTTGCTATTTATCTATGCTTAACAGAAGCTTGCTATTTTAATGATCATTGGTTGTGGTTCGCAAGGTAGTGGCACTGTGAGATGGTATGCTGAATATGTTAATTCTCAATAGTGCTCTTAACTCCTAAAATCTGCCGACATATCAATCGATGCTTTGCTCTTCAGAATTTTTGCTAACTTGATGATAAGTTATTAATTTTTCCATCATTGCAATGTGACACTTCCTTTCTTCGACAGTCATACGAGAAAAACTCCAGGGGCGTGGAGATTTTCTCAAAATGTTGGTATCCAGAGAATCATCGCATAAAAGCAATTGTTTGTCTCTGCCATGGTTATGGAGATACCTGTACCTTTTTTCTCGATGGTACACGTTTCCCTTTCATGCAAGTTATTTGTCTGATACCTTGGTTTTTTGTCACATTTTTATAGTCCGTTTTTCTTGCAGGTATTGCTAGGAAGATTGCTTCAGCTGGATATGGAGTGTTTGCATTAGATTACCCTGGTTTTGGTCTCTCGGAAGGACTTCATGGATTTATACCAAGTTTTGACACTCTTGTTGATGATGTAGCAGAACATTTTACTAAGGTCAAAGGTATGCTTCCATTAAATCATTTCTGGTTTCTCACTCTGCCTTTTTTTTTTCTATTTATTTTTTTTGGAACAGTTGATAAGTGTCAATATATTTTCAGCTAGTTCAAATGTACATGTCTTCTTTTATGAAATTTCCTTGAATGAAATTCAAATGCCAAATTTAGATACAACTTACCAACTAATATGACACCATAATACAGTTGCAACATATGGTATAGTTACCACAAGTTTCATTTCTCTTTTATCCTCAGGTTTTTAAAATCAACAAAATATACATATTGTTTGATCTTTTAAACTTCTGGTGTTGGAAATAGTTGCTTTATATAGTTTTGTGAAATGTGACTGAAGAGCTACTTCATATCATTTTGTTCTCTTCCCGGTTAGGAAAGAAAACACACACCACCTTCAATCCAAAATATATGTTGTTTCAGCTCCATGCATGCATGCAGAACATAATGCTTTAATTTGGCATAGTTTAGAGTTTACTCAATGCTTGTATGCCCATATGTCTACACAAAAAAGAAAAAAAAATCGTACGGGCATTTGGTGGAAAACATTGCAGTGATAAAACTAAACTGACTACCTTAGGAGTTAATTAACTATAAACTGTTTTAACTCGATGCATTCAATGTCATTGCTATTGATAATGGTGAAAAGGGGGAAATTGATGGGTAAGTTTGGTAACAAATGGTTTCAGTGTGAATTTAAATTGTGCATTCTGTATACAGCCTCCACATTTCCAAATATGTAATAAGCCCCACATTGCTGAACCTGTAAATGCCCTCTAATTATTTTTATATTAATGTATAGCTGGCTATAAATTAGCTTACTCCTTGTTTTTTAAAAGGATACCGTATGTAAACTGAATATTACTAATTATTTGTATGTCAGCAGAAAATCCTGAACATAGAGGTCTTCCAAGCTTTCTGTTTGGTCAATCTATGGGTGGAGCAGTTGCATTGAAGATTCATTTTAAGCAACCAAATGAATGGGATGGTGCAATACTAGTTGCGCCCATGTGCAAGGTAGATATATCAATGTAGGACCCTAACTGTATAAGTTCCGTCTGGCAGCTTTTTTGCAAACTCATTTTGTTATAGATTGCAGATGATGTGATTCCGCCTTGGCCTGTTCAGCAAGTTCTAATTTTTATGGCTAGACTTCTTCCAAAAGAGAAGCTTGTTCCACAAAAAGATTTAGCAGAGTTGGCTTTCAAAGAGAAGAAAAAACAGGAGCAGGTGATCTGTCTGCCACACTGGCATCTCAAACTAATATTTTCTATTTAGATTTATTTCATCTGACATGTACATTCTTTCATGATTTTTGTTTCTTCTTTGGGAAGAAAGAACTGTGAAATAACTGAATATGTCTATTTAATATATCTACATGCCTCCACCCCCACAATATAGGGAGTTCTAATCTGTTATCTGTGAAGTACAAGTGTACAGCAATGTATGAATCACATATTTATCATCCTACTTATTTTATTTCCAGTTTTGGGTATACTTATCCAAAATTATGAAAAATGTCATTCCAAAGTAGGGACTATTAGGAAAAAGAACTTTTTCTAGTGCTTTTAAAAATGGATTCAAATATATCAAGTCTTCTTATGCCTCGTGAAAAGATTGTTAATAATTTGCTGTTGAATGCAGTGTTCTTATAATGTGATTGCGTACAAGGATAAACCACGTCTCCGAACAGCTTTGGAGATGCTGAGAACCACAAAGGAAATCGAGAGTCGTTTGGAGGAGGTGTGTGCT
This sequence comes from Oryza sativa Japonica Group, assembly GCF_034140825.1. Classification (NCBI taxonomy): domain Eukaryota; kingdom Viridiplantae; phylum Streptophyta; class Magnoliopsida; order Poales; family Poaceae; genus Oryza; species Oryza sativa. The sequence goes on from NC_089044.1 coordinate 2,213,696, forward strand.
TTAATTATCTGTTATACTTATACATATGCTTTTAGGGTCTTATACAATTGCTTATAACATTGCCCATCCTGATATTGATAATTGTTAATATTTTGATATGGACAAAAGGCATGAAAAGCTGCGTTTGTTCTGTAAACATGTTGGTAGCATGGCTAGTTTGTGCACTGTGCACAGTATCCATGGTGGACCTTATACCTATTTTGATAGTTCATATTTTTTAGATCATTTTTTGACACTTTGTTGTATCTGGTGCATGCATGTATAGTCTACTATGCTTTTAGCATAAAATTCAGAAGGTTGAGAGGCTTAATAAGATAGGCGTATGGCAATGGTCAACAATAACTTTTATCCTCGATAGATACTCATATTTGGTATCATAATGGGTTTTTCTGTTTTGTGGAATAGTTTTTTACAAGTTGCAGAATTGCCAATGGTCTACTTTTCCGATCTATTACCATCTCAGTTCCTTTGGTAACTAAAAGTTGCCCCGTGTTTCCTATATCTAGGTTTCGCTGCCCATTATCATTTTGCATGGTGAGGGTGATTTGGTCACAGACCCAGCTGTGAGTAAAGCTCTCTATGATAAAGCGAAGAGCTCAGATAAGACGCTTCGCCTTTATAAAGATGCATATCACGCTATCTTGGAAGGTGAACCAGATGAGGCAATTTTTCAAGTCCTCGATGATATAATTTCTTGGCTGGATCAGCATTCTACAAAGAAAGTTCCATCGTCATAAACTGCAAAGGCAGCATTGGGAAAATTTCTTTGCTACTGATGTATCCTTCGTTGCCGTTGATCCAAGATTCCAACAGTTGCGATTCCATTTTGGCACCAGCCCTGTCATGTTTCTTTTCTGATTGCAAATGTGCCTGTTGCTCATCAAGCTGTGTACATAATGTATATTATCCATCACAATTTGTTTCACAAAATTTAGGTAAGGTTTTGCATGCCATATATAAATTTGTAATATATTCAAATGTTTTTCTCGTTATGTAATATTTTTTAGATTTGATTGGCATATGTTTGGGTTAGATCAGAAGTGACATACACTATGCGCTGAGAAAACTAGTTACTACTTCCTCCGTTGTCTACGCTATTAATTGTTGTATGTATTGTACGTAACATTTGACCATGTCTTAAAAATTTAATACAAATATAAAAAACTATAAGTTGTGTTTAAAGTACATTTATTCACCATTTGTCTTATCGAAAAATTTAATACAAATATGAAAAATATAAAAGTAATGCTTAAAAGTATAAAAACAATAGAATGATCAAACGCTGTGTCTAAAAGTTATTTCCTCCGTTTTACAATGTAAGTTATTTTAGCATTTCTCACATTCATATTGATGTTAATGAATCTAGAAAGATATATATGTCTAGATTCGTTAACATCAATGTGAATATGGGAAATACTAAAATGACTTACATTGTAAAACAGAGTGAGTAATAGCATATATTTAAAATTGAACTAGTGTTATTTAGTACTGTATAAGTGTCTCGTAGTCTCGTAGATGTTACCGCAATAATCACACGAACAATGTGAAACAATTCTTTTAGATGGTAATCCAAAATCATATAGGGTCTCAGAAAGCTTCCCTAGTACATGGGGTGACAGATTTATTTTTGGGAAAAGTGCTCATTTGTAACACCAAATTTAACACGAATCAAGTGCATCATTATGTTCTTATTTGGTAGGGCTCTAAACTCCAACTCTATTAGGAACTAGCTCTAGTAGGAGCTGAAGGTCAGCTGAAAAGTATTTGACTAGCTTGGTCAGCTCCAAAACTCTTTAAAGGGAGTATTGGGGGGAGGATGACTACAATACCCTTGTGATTTTTCCTGTTTTCATGATGTATAACTGATTTTTTCTCTGGAACTTCAACAACACAATTTGCAAAATCGTAGTACCCTGGGAAATTACATATCTCTAAAAAAGAATCACCACAATATACATGCAAAATCACCATATTTCTCTCTTTCTTCAGATCTAAAATCCAAAAAAATGGAAAAAGGGTTGAGGGCCTTAGTCACCGAGCCGCGCTTCCTTGAGTGGCCGCCCGCACGCCGCCGGCCGACCACGCACTGCCCGCCCGCGTGCCTGGCCGACCACGCGCTACCCGCCCGTCAAATCGCCGCCGGAAGCACGCCGCTGCCAAGCCTGTTCGCCTGCTGCTCCGAGATGAGTTGGGTTATAGGTGGGAGAAGTGAGGTAGGCTGGGATAGGTCAGTGGTATTTTTGCGTAAATATGTAAAAAAAAATTAAAGGGTAATGGGTCTTTTGGGGTGGTGTAGAGCTGTGGAGTAGCAAAAATACAGCTTCACACTCTTGGTTCATTTTTTATGAGTAACTTTGCTAAGTCCACTCCAAAAAAATGGAGGGTCTGAACCATTTGCTAAACGGGGCCTGAATGCCTAGCTTTGCACACTGGCTATTACTATCTCGTTATTTAGCTCCAGAATGTATAAGAGAAAGATCAATAGTGTAGCCAGCAGCTGGCTCCACTTACCTTTATACTATTATTTTATAGCTAATACTAAAATCAACCAGTACAATAGATTAGCTCTTATGCAGACTGTACTCATTGATAAAATACTTAATTATGCATGTCCACATAAATATGTATGATCAACCCTAAACTATATCTGTGTAGCCATATATGTGTATGAACTTGTGATATGAACAAGAACCTGTAAAAAAAATTGATTAGGCTGTAGATAATTACTGCTAGTGAAATGTTGTTGGGAAGATGCAAATCTTATCACAATTGCATCGCTCCTAAAAAATCCATCTACTGTCAGCTTTGTGTAAACAACATGCAAATATCGAGAGAAGACGGGAAAAGGAACAGAGAAAAAAAAATCCCCAAATCCACTAACACAATGGAACTCAGAGCCATTTCTCCTAGCTGCTTGATTGCTTCAACCAACGGAACAGCTACAAGGCGGCAGTAGATCTGGCATGGCGACAGGGCTTTCTTCTTCAAAAGGAGGGCATCGATCTGGCGGACAGCAAACATCGATCTGATGACTGAGCACGACAGAAACATGAGCTATAAGGTGCGCGGGCTTTGATCAGGCGATGGTGGCGGAGCTTCCGCACACACGATTCTCAACGGCGATGGAAATTGGACTCCGATGAACGGCGGTGGGGCTCAGGTGGAGGAGTAAGCAATTTCGTGCGGATGGAAGGAGCGAGAGGTGAGAATCAATGCATGGAAAAAAATCACACGGGATCGAAGGATTCTGGTGTGACCCCACAGAACTGTTTTTTTATTGCGGAATCGCGCTTGGAAAAGCGCTATCCCCGGGCGGCATTCTCTCTCTTCGATTCTCTCTCCTCCATGCATATATTTAATGATAAAAAAAAGTTTTAGAGCCTGCTGAGTAGGATTATTGTACTTGCTCTTCTAATAGGCTGTGCGGTGTTACCAATTCCCCCGCGCCCCCTCCCCCCGCGTTCTTTTTTTACACGCACGCTTCCCAAACTGCTAAATAGTGTGTTTTTTTAAAAAAATTCTATAGAAAAGTTGCTTTAAAATCATATTAATACATTAAAAAATTAATACTTAATTAATCATGTGCTAATAAGCCACTTCGTTTTACGTGTACGAGAGATTAGCTTCCAACTCACTTTGTCGAACTCAGTCTAAAAAGAGGAGCAACTCTCACTGACACGTAAAATGAGAAGAACCATTAACTCATTAATCAAGTATTAATCATTACAAACTTAACAAATAATTTAATATGATTTTTAAAGAAGCTTTTATATAGAAAACTTTTATATGAACATATAGTTTAGCAAACATGCTAACGGAAAACGAGATCGTTGCTCAATCCAATGGCTGAATAGAATAGACTCTAAGGTTGCGTTTGGCTCTTCTAGTTCCCATCCTCTCCTCCCTCGTTTTCCATGCGCATACTTCCCAAACTGTTAAACAGTGATTTTTTTTTGCAAAAATTTTCTATAAGGAAGTTGCTTTAAAAAATCATACTAACATATTTTTAAAGTTCTTTTAACTAATACTTAATTAATCGTGCACTAATCCATTGCTTCGTTTTCCGTGCGGGAGGTTGAGAACACAGCCTAAGCTTTGTTCAAACCACAAGGTTCTTAACTCATCACTCATGCGCAAAAAAAGAGCTAACCTATTAGGACATGATTAATTAATTATTAGTTTTAAAAAATAAAAAATAGATTAATATGATTTTTTAAAGCAACTTTTGTATATAATTTTTTAAAAAAACACAGTTTAGTAGTTTATGAAACGTGCGTGTGAAAAATGAGTGAGATGAGTTAGGAAAATAGAGTAAATTAAGGACACAGCGTAAGAAGCTAAACCATTGAAATTGAATAGCCAGTGTCCTTATGTTGCGTAATTTGTATGGATATAGATCTCGTAACAGCCCTAACTAATTTTAAAGTTCTGTTCATTTTGTTGTGAATTCCGAAAATCTTGCTTAGCGTTTTAATTCCCATTTTATTGAGTTTTAAAAGTTGTTTGTCGTTCTGTCGCCTTTCCCTTATATTCTTCTTTCCTCGCCACAGGAGCATTTCCCCATCCTAAATCCTAGCGGACAAGTCCGTGTCGCATTCAGACCTAGCTACCAGAATAGCTAATTGGCGACCAATCGGGTGCCCCTCCTGAACGACTGGACACGTGACGCGCATGGAAAGTGGGGGGAGGGGGGGGGGGCGGCAGATGGCGTGTCGCAAGCTCCCCCCACCTTTTTTTTCTTCAGTTTCTTTTCCTTTTTTTGGGTTTTTTCCCGGTTCTTTAAATACATACGTATACGTAAAGTTTGTATATATACATATACAAAGATGGTATATTTTATATAATACATATATAGAGTTTGTATATATATGTATAAAAACTTTGTACGTGTACGTATACAAACTTCGTATACGTGTATATATATTTTTATACAAATTCTATATATATATATTTTTGTATATGTATGTATGTATGTACTATGTACTCGACCGTGCGGGCGATCGACCTGTCACGTATGAGCGCTCCCCCCCCTACTCCCATCGCCGATCCTTTAACTACTTCCCTTTCTTCCTCCCTTTGTTTTCTCCTTTCATCACCCCAAGTTAGAAATTAAAGTCAAAACTTCTGGTTCAATACTTCAATAACACCCCAAGTTGGTTCTTAAATAATGACCTCAGGTTGGTGATTAGGTTTCTTTTTTTTTAAAAAAAAAGTAGAAGATGATTTCTGATTAGTAACTAAAAGTGTTTAAAGTAAAATAATATTGTAATGTTTCTCTTTGCTATGTATATGTACTGTCTCTGTATTCAAATATACCACATTGTTAACTATATTCGGTCTTTAGTGTGCATTAATTTTCTATTAGAATATAGTGATAATAATATTTAACAAATTTATTATATTGTAAAATGAGAATATATTCTATGCACACAAACTTTTAATGTAGACACCGTACATACCAACTAACAAATTTGACCAAAAATTCTAGAAAAAGAAGTACTACACTATGTGTAAAATCTTAACCTCAAATTTATTATATTTTAACTGTAATAAAAAAAGATAAAAAATATAACAGATTTAAGAGTATAAATCTATCATAATTTTATTTTTTTCTATGTGTATAATGAATTTAAAGATTAGATGTAATACTACTAAAAACACATGTACATTTTTTTCTAGAATTTTTTATGGTATTTTTTAGTTGGTATGCACTATGTATACATGAGAATGCTTATATGCATATGATACAATCCTTTGTAAAAGTGTTACAAAGAAAAAAAATCTAGCATATATGTATATATATATATATATATATATATATATATATATATATATATATATATATATATATATATATATATATATATATATATATATATATATATATATATATATATATATATATATATATATATATATATATATATATATATATATATATATATATGTATGTGTCTTAACTAATTAAAAGATTAGTAATTTTCCGTTCGTCCTAATACGCTTTCACCCGTCCCCGTCCGAGGTGACGCAAGAGTTGGAGATGGCAACGGCTGGTCCTTGCCCCAGGCCCCAGCGTCCATATCCGAGGAACCAACCGCATCGAAAATCAAGTTGCCAATAGGAAAATGAGAAAACAAGAACCAGACCATAAAAAGAGAGGCATGAACACACGAACAAAACAAAATCCGAAAATCCCCAAAAACTACTTTAAAAACCCCAATCTTACAAATAAATCAGACCTAAAATAGGCTATAGCTACCCTAGAGAATTCAGAAGATGTGTTGGAGGCCGCTCGGCCACCTCCGCCCCTATCTGCGCCGTCGGAGGGGAGAGGCGAAGAGCTCGTCAACCCACGCCACGTCGCCACCGTTGAGACCGCTGCTTCGATCTATCGCCACAGCTATCCCTCCCACGGCGTGGGCCCGTCTCCGCCATGGCTTGGCCTACCGTCCGATCTGCACGGCCGCGCGCTAGCCACGCACAGGAGAAGACGGCATGGGCCCAAGCCACCTTCGATCTGCTCGCGGTGGCGGCATCGAGCCCAGAAGGGGAGAAGTGGCGATGTGTGTGGAAAGGGGATCCGACGGAAATGAGTGAGACGAGGGTGCGAGAGCTTCGAGCGGTGGTGCGCCCGTATCTTGAGGAAATAGAGAGCGGCTTCTTTGGTGGGTTGATGGGATCCTGAGGCCTTATCCATTCGGTTGGTTGCTGAGGCCAGCTGTTGCCGTGCATGGACAGGTGGGATTGCGAGCCTGGGACATGCATGCAGGTTCCTGAGGGATGAGGCCATCTGTTGCCGTGCATGAGACGTGTTGATGGGTTAATTAGTACTCCCAACGTTTTACTGCTAATGATTTTAGTAGTATGTTAATTAGCAGTATTATTTTAACCATAACTACTTCTTTCCGATCGTCACCGCGTTTTTCACTCCTCGCGTCTTTTTGTTTTTGTCCGTTGCCCCACTGTCCGCTTCATGATATCTGTTTGTATCGGGATTCACCATTGGCCTCCTGTTGGTTCGGACTCTGAATCGAACTCACTAAAATCAGCTGGGAGGATCCACTAGATTGAAAGTTTGAAACCAACGGAATCGAGCATATCACAAAGCAATACATAATGAGAGGATGGGCGGTGGTGGCAGAAGAAGATAGCGAGGAGAGGCGATCACCAGAGGCTCAAGACGCATCATTCCCGTGGCTGCTCCACCGACCCCAGGACACCGATGCCACGGGGCCCTGTGCCAACGGCTCGCGCCGCGTGTCTGCTGAGGAGATGATCCGGATGCCACCGTCTAGGATTGAGGTCACTAGAGAGGGGGGCTAGATCCGACGGAGAGGGCAACATGTTCCTCCTCTGACCCCCACCCCCACTCACTTCCAGATCCAGAGTCGGAAATGAGGAGGTGCCCTGTTCACTAAGCCACGCAAATCAGAAGTCCCAAAAAAAAAAGAAAAGTAAAGGGAAAAAAGAATTACGAGGAGGTGTGTACATCCATAGTTGCCGCCGGATCCGCACATTGGAAACCGCGGGAGGGTGCCACCACGGCCGCTCGTGGCGGGGAAGGGTGCCGCCGTCCCTGTTGCCGCCGCTGCTCGCAATGGGGAAGGTAGCCGCCGCCACGCCTAGGCCGCGAGGCCGCCGCATGCGGTGGGGAAGGCACCTGCCGCCGCTGCTACTCGCGGTGGGAGAGGGAGGAGAACAAATTTAGGGTTAGGGATTCAACAGGGAAATGTTTTATCAAACTCACGAGTGATCCTAACCGATCAATCGAATAAGTCAGTTACCAGCGACGACAACGACGGCGTAGGCAGGCGGAAGAACGGTGCTAGCAAGGGGGACCAATTCCACCGCCGCCGCTGTGGAAGGGGGAGGCAGCGTCCCACGCGCCGAAAGGCATGCCCCGCAGCAGGCATGGGCTCCAGCGGAAGGGACCGAACCCGGGTGCACCCATCGGGGTAGGCGGCGGTGGCGCGCGGGACTTGTCGTTGGAGATGGTGTCTTGGGGAGGATATGTCCTTAAGTCAATTCTTTTCTTTTTCATTAGGATTATGTACTTTTAAAATATTGTTTTTTCTATTCATCACAAAAATTTTCATCTATCAACTTCTGTGCAAAACCAATCACTTTAACTGTCATCATTCGTTCCTCCCTTGCTATAACCATTGGGCCCACGTGTCATAAGCATCATCCACATCACGAAAATATAAAGTAGATTAATTGTCAAAAACAAACATGACCTTTTTATCACTATACATATCACCTATGCTTTATAATCATACTTAGGTGTTTTGATAAATCCTTAATATCAAACTTCAGCCACCCAGCTAATACCCGGTGCAACGCACGGGTATTTTGCTAGTGTGTGTGTCTATATATATATATATATATATATATATATATATATATATATATATATATATATATATATATATATATATATATATATATATATGCGATTTTTATGTTTTCGAACTAAATATTTTATTTAAGAGTTTTTAATGACCAAATAATAATGTCAATTGTACGATTAATATAAATATGGAGGGATTAATAATTTTCAAATTTGGCATGATGGGTTAGATTGAAAGTGCGCCATATGTCCATATTTAGTGGATACTATACATGTTAACGCAACGATCAAGTGAACAATGCGAAACTTTTTTTTTCTTTTTTTACTACTAGCATATAATATATAGCTTGTGCGGGGAGGCTGAATGCCTTGCTTTGCAGACTAGCTATTTAGTTCCAGAATGCAGTCTAAGGGCAAAAAGGAGGAGCAAGACTTCAGAAGCTAAACCACTATGGAAAAGCTGATCAACTAAGCTAGTTGTACCGTACATATAGATAGATGCATGCCCATCATCGTCAGTAGCAGGCTGATATCTTCCATGGTGTCCTTAAGGCATAAGACACATGTTAACAACAGACGCTGCACTGCGGCTCTGCCCCCCACCCTTGGCTAATCCTAGTCCTGACCAATATGTGAAGAGAACAGAAACACCAAAGATTAGATTAATTTAAGGAGAATATATCAAAGTAAACTAGCAAAGACATAATAAGGATTTCCAGATGCCAAGCATAATGTCATCATGTGGCCATATATGCTGATAATGCAAACTATTTGTTTTATCTATAGAGACAAATTTTGAAATTTGTGCGGAGAGATACATAAGGTAGCTGCTCACTCGATCCATTCGCTATTTCAATCCAACATGGAAACTTAGAAGAAACATATTAATTTGTCTCCTTAATACTCTGTAAACTGTCCGTGGCTCTACGGACTACACAAAAGCATTAACAAAATTGAGAAGGAGATATGTGCTGTCACATGCTAGTAAATTTTGAACGATCTTACAAATGCCACATTGGTGTATACTACATAACAGATGTCCAGGCCATCTGTAAGTTCGTGTAGCAAAACCGACAAACTATACCAAAGAAAAAACACGTGTGGCTAGATATACAAGAAATATGACTTGATAAGTGAGAGTGAAACATGAAACAATTTCGTAGCGCTAGCCCTATCTGACCGAATACTAGGTGGGTTCTGTTAGATAAAATTAAGTTTGTTAGGATAGACAGGAGGCTTATCTAATCCTGAGTTTGTTGTAACTAGCGATAGCTATAGCGCATGATTATCTGATCTGTAACAATCTCTGTAACAACCACGCCAGGGGTTTTTCCTGGTTCTATATAACACGGAGGCGAGCCTGGAGGAAGGGCATTCGCTTAACTCACATGGTATCAGAGCCTTAAACCCTCCACTCGTTTTTCTTCCTCCAAAAATCCATCCATGGCGTCGTCCTCCACCGGCGCTACCCCAACTATTAATGGGAACACTGTCTCTGAGAAACTGACCAAGAGCAACTATGTGTTGTGGAGAGCGCAAGTGCTTGCAGCCCTGCGAGGTGCGCAGATGGCTGGCTTCCTTGACGGGAGCACCAAGGCGCCGGAGGCAACCACCGTCATCACCAAGGATGATGGCAAGACCACTGAGAAGGTGGCCAACCCGGCACTACCTCAGTGGGTGGCACAGGAGCAGCAGGTCCTGAGTTATCTGCTGTCGTCCCTCTCTCATGAAGTTTTGACCCAGGTGGCAACTCTCACCAAGGCGACGGAAGTGTGGGAGGCTATCGAAAGCCTCTTCGTGTCGTAGTCTCGTGCCAGGGTGATTAACACTCGCCTGGCACTCTCCAACACCAAGAAGGGAAATCGAAGCGTTGCTGAATATGTGGGTAAGATGAAAGCTCTTGCAGATGAAATGGCTTCTGCAGGAAAGGCGCTCGACGACGAGGAACTGGTCTCCTACATCCTTGCCGGTCTCGACTTCGACTACAACTCGGTTGTCACGACTGTGACCGGCCGTACCGATCCAATCTCGGTGAATGAGCTCTATGGGCTTCTGGTGGGCTTCGAGTCGCGGCTTGAACTCCTCCAGAACGCGTTGCAGGCCTCTGCCAATGCCATGTCGCGAGGAGGGTGCGGCGGAGGACATGGGCAAGGCGGCAACAACAATCGTGGTGGCGGCTCTGGTCGCGGCCGCGGTGATGGCAAGCCCAAGCCAACCTGTCAGCTGTGCGGGAAGGTTGGTCACACCGTGGCCAAATGCTGGAAGAGGTTTGATCCCTCTTTCACTAGAGAAGAGAAGAGCGCCAACACTGCTGCTACATCGAGCTCCTACGGCATTGACACCAACTGGTACGTCGACAGCAACGCGACTGACCACATCACCGGCGAGATGGAGAAGCTGTCGGTGAAGGACAAGTACCACGGCAGTGAACAAGTCCACAACGCTGGTGGAACAGGTATGGACATCGATTATGTTGGTCATACTACTATCTGTACCCCTAAACGCAATCTTTTGCTTAAAAATATCCTTCGGGTCCCTGATGCACACAAAAGTCTTGTTTCTACCCATTGCTTTACTAGAGATAATGGAACCTTTGTTGAACTTCATCCTCATTTCTTTTTGGTTAAGGATCAGGTCACGAGGACGCCAATCCTGCGAGGCAGGTGTAGAAGCGGCCTCTACCCCTTGCCAACCAACAAGTCCTCAGATCCTTCATGCAAGCAGGCCTTTGGAGTCGTCAAGCCATCGTTGTCCCGCTGGCATAGTCGTTTAGGGCATCCTTCTTTTGCTATTGTTGATCGAGTTATTAGTCAAAATAAACTCCCTGCAATCTGGGACTCTAGTCCCAATTCTATCTGTGATGCTTGCCAGAAAGGCAAAAGCCATCAGCTTCCCTACCCTAAGTCTGTTAGTGTGTCTTCAGAACCTTTGCAACTTATTTTTTAGATGTATGGGGCCCTGCACCGAGTTCGGTTGGCAATAAAGTTTATTATGTTAGTTTTATCGATGACTTTAGCAAATTTACATGGATATATCTTCTTAAACATAAATCTGAAGTCTTTGAGAAATTCAATGACTTTCAGCATCTTGCGGAACGTCTCCTTAATAGGAAGATTAAATCCATGCAAACCGATTGGGGAGGGGAGAATCAGCGCCTGAACTCCTTCTTTCAGCGTATAGGGATTGAACATCATGTTGCTTGTCCCTACGCTCACCAGCAGAACGGATCTGCTGAACACAAACATCGCCACATTGTTGAGGTAGGGCTCTCTTTGCTGGCTCAAGCCTCTATGCCACTTAAATTCTGGGATGAAGCTTTTACCACCGCAGCATATCTCATAAACCGAACCCCTTCTAAAGTGATCAACTATGAAACTCCTCTCCTCCGGCTGTTCAATTTACCGCCAGATTATTCTCTTCTTTGCACGTTCGGATGTGCATGCTAGCCAAACCTGCGCCCCTACAATCATCGAAAGCTTGAATTCCGATCCAAGCAATGTGCTTTTCTCGGTTATAGTACTTTACACAAAGGGTTTAAGTGCCTAGATATCTCCACAGGCCGCGTCTATATATCCCGGGATGTTGTGTTCGACGAACAAATCTATCCCTTTGCCAATCTTCATCCAAACGCCGGCGCCCGACTCCGCTCAGAAGTCCTTGTTCTTCCACCTGATCTCCTTCCGCCAACTCAGTTTGATCAAGGGGGTGCAATAGTTAATGATCAACCTATGATTGATGATCCTAACCATACTAATCAAACTGCTGAGACTGATGCAGATAGAGGTGCAGTACAAAATTCTGAGCCCACAGGAGAAAACAACGCCTCAAATGGTGGAGAAACAGAACCGGGTGGCCATGATTTCATGCATGGCACGGAATCCGGCTCCGGCGGGCAGCACACCGGAAGCCATCCCGAGGATGATGCCCTAGCGGCGTCAGATGCTAGCGTCGCGGAATCTGGCAACGACACAGGCACAAGCCCCGGGGCCGGGCCAACGGCAGCCGGACACGCGGAAGAATCGGGACAGGAGTCAAGCTCCATCAGCGCACCGCACGATTCCCCATCGGCCAGTACTCCCGGATCAGATGCATCCAGCGACGGTGTGGCCGAGTCAGGGGGAGAACAGCAGCAGCCGATGCTAGGCCCTGCGACAAGATCTCGGCACGGCATCCACAAACCAAAGAAGTATACAGATGGTACAATTCGGTATGCAGCTTTGGTAAGTACCGAGGAACCAGGTAACTTGCATGAAGCCTTGAAAAATAAACATTGGAAATTAGCAATGGATAAGGAATTTGAGGCGTTAGTGCATAATAAAACCTGGCATCTTGTGCCACCACAGAAGGGAGTAAATATTATAGACTGCAAATGGGTATATAAGGTTAAAAGAAAAGCTGATGAAAGTATAGATAGATACAAAGCTAGATTGGTAGCTAAAGGTTTTAAGCAAAGATATGGTATTGACTATGAGGACACCTTTAGTCCTATAGTCAAAGCTGCGACTATCAGACTTGTCTTGTCTCTAGCTGTGTCACAGGGTTGGAGCTTGCGACAGCTGGATGTTCAGAATGCCTTCTTACATGGTTTCCTGGAAGAAGATGTTTACATGAGGCAACCACCAGGATATGAAGAACCAAAGGCACCACAGTATCTCTGTAAGTTGGATAAAGCTTTGTATGGACTAAAACAGGCTCCTAGAGCATGGTACTCTCGGCTAAGTAAGAAGTTACATGAACTTGGCTTTAGATCCTCTAAAGCTAATACCTCTCTGTTTTTCTATAATAACAAAGGACTAATGATGTTTTTGTTAGTCTATGTTGATGATATAATTGTTGCCAGCTCTTCTGCACAAGCTGTCACTGCCTTACTTAGGAGTCTTGAAAAAGAGTTTGCTCTTAAGGATCTTGGTGAGTTACACTACTTTCTGGGAATAGAGGTCAAGAAAGCTAGTGGGAATATACTGTTGAATCAAGAGAGGTATGCTAGTGAAATCGTCAAGAGAGTTAGCATGGAGAACTGCAAGTCGGTAGGTACACCTCTCTCAACAGTTGAGAAATTATCTGCCTATGAAGGTGAGAAACTTGGAGAGAAAGATGCAACTCAGTACCGCAGTGTGGTGGGAGCACTTCAATACTTGACTTTAACTAGACCTGATATATCCTTTTCTGTTAATAAGGTTTGTCAGTTTCTTCAGAATCCAACAACAGTGCATTGGGCAACTGTTAAGAGAATCCTTAGATATGTGAAAGGAACCTTGGGGCTTGGTCTAAAAGTTGAAAAATCTTCATCAAATATTGTAAGTGCTTATTCTGATGCTGATTGGGCTGATTGCCTAGATGACAAAAGATCTACAGGAGGCTTTGCAGTTTTTCTAGGATCAAATCTAATATCCTGGAATGCTAGGAAGCAGGCTACAGTGTCAAGGTCAAGTACAGAAGCAGAGTATAAAGCATTGGCTAATGCAACTGCAGAAATAATGTGGGTGAGAAAACTACTGGAAGAGTTAGGAATCTCACACCCAGGCCCATCTCAGTTATGGTGTGATAATATAGGTGCTACTTATCTATCTGTTAATCCTGTCTTTCATGCAAGGACAAAACATATAGAGATAGATTATCACTTTGTTAGAGAACAGGTTGCACAGAAGCAACTAGCACTACAGTTTGTACCATCTCAAGACCAAGTGGCAGATGGATTCACCAAAGCTCTTCCTGTTCGGCAGCTACAAATGTTTCGTAACAATCTTAATCTTGTAGACTTAAGATTGAGGGGGAGTGTTAGATAAAATTAAGTTTGTTAGGATAGACAGGAGGCTTATCTAATCTTGAGTTTGTTGTAACTAGCGATAGCTATAGCGCATGATTATCTAATCTATAACAATCTCTGTAACAACCACGCCAGGGGTGTTTCCTGGTTCTATATAACACGGAGGCGAGCCTGGAGGAAGGGCATTCGCTTAACTCACAGGTTCATACACAAACACAACTGCCATGGATGATATGTGGACAAACTAAAAGTACCAACACCGTTAAATGATGAAATAACTTGTGTAAACATTGTTCCCCCGTGACTGCAGATACCATGGAAAGTTCTTACCATTTCATATGCTTGGAAGTGATAACGGCGGCGGGAAGCTTCTATATAAGAGAAGGGCATCACAAACAACACCGAGATGCAGCATACACAGCCTCTTGAGAAGCAATGTCTTAAGCTCCAGTGTGAAACAAGGTATTTCGGTAGGGATCCACCGTGGCGGATAGTGGTCCAATGGAAACCCTTTTAGGAGTAAGAACCCCTCGGCAGCATTGATAATATCCCATTTGTATCTGGGCAGCAATGGGATGGTCTTATCGTGCCGCCACTCATTATCACCGGCGATGCCGCCAGCTCCAATTGCCTTAGAATGGAGGTCCAAATTGCAATCACCAATGGTAAACAACCCAAGCCTGCCTTCTCCAGCCTCCACAATGGCATGCTGCCCAATTCCAAAGCAGCTCTGAGGGAATTCAACAATGGAAATCTCCATGTCGCGAGCATTGAGCATGAGTGATTTTCCCCTCAAAGAGGTAAACTAGTAGAAGCAGCCATGCGCGTATTGGCACCGGCACAACGTGAATCTGGGACGGTAGCCGTCGATTGTGACGGCACGCCAGCTCCCGGCGCTGGAAGAGAAGACGAGACGGCGACCATGGACACATCACGCGTCCAAGCTCTGCACACCACTCCGAATGACGAATCCTCCCCCTCCTCGCCGTCGCCGGCGGATGGAGCGAGGAAATAGTCGAAATGCAGCCGCCTGCAGATGCGGCGGATGTCGGACGTTAGGCCGTCGGGGATGGAGGGGATCCGGACGTACCGCCGGTGCAAAGGGTCGCAGACAACGACGTCGCCGCCGGGGGCACTGGAGGTCGAGACGAGGAAACGGCCGTCGCGGACGTCGAGGGGGAGCCAGCGGGAGCCGGTGGGTGGGGCGGGGAGGAAGGAGAAGGCAAAGTCGGCGGTGGGGGCGGCGCGGGCGGAGCGGTGGGGCGGTGGGGCGGAGCGGTGGGGCGGCTCGGCGGGGAGGAACCGGCCGCACGGGCTGGCGAAGTGTCCGATGAGTCCGAGGAGGGCCGGGGCGTGGCGGGCACGGATGCGGCGGAGGAAGGCGCGGCCGGAGATGAGGCGGCGGAACGTGGCGCAGGCGGCGGAGGCGCGGGCGAGGTCGACGGGGTCGTCGAGGTGGAGGAAGATCTCCACCAGCATCTCGTCCGGGAGAGCGGGCGCCGCCGACGGCGAGGCCATCCTGCCGCCGTGGGAAGTGGTCGGAGGTGTTGGGGAATGGATTGTTTCACTTAGGTGGAGAGGAGAATTTTCAGAATATGCCATCAAATTCGCACTACTTTCAGGATATACCACCCAATTCGTACTACTTTCAGAATACGCCATCGGAGCACGAATTTCCTTCGTTCCGTGCCCCTCCGTCTCTTCCGTCCGTAGCGCCATCGTCTTCTCCGCCCGGCGCCGCCGTCGTCAGTCCGCCATCGCCCGCGCTGGCGCCCGTGTCAGCCGCGCAGGCGTCCGTCCGTCGCCGGCATCGTCCATCCTCGTCGGCGTCCATCCTTGTCATCCACCGTCATCGTCGTCGTCATCCACGGTGTGGCGTGGGCGCAGAGGGAGGGAGTCCGCCACTGCCCGCGCCGACGTCCGTCCATCGCCGGCATCGTCCATCCTCGTCGGCGTCCATCCTCATCGTCCACCATCATCGTTGTCGTTGTCCACGCTGTGCCGTGGGCGCGGAGGGAGGGAGTCCGCCACCGCCCGCGCCGGCGCCCGTGTCAGCCGCGCTGGTGTCCGTCCGTCGCCGGCATCGTCCATCCTTGTTGTCCACCGTCATCGTCGTCGTCGTCCACGGTGTGGCATGGGCGTAGAGGGAGGGAGTTCGCCACCGCCCGCGCCGGCGTCCGTCCGTCGCCGGCATCGTCCATCCTCGTTGGCGTCCATCCTCATCGTCCACCGTCATCGTCGTCGTCGTCCACGGTGTGCCGTAGGCACGGAGGGAGGGAGTCCACCACCGCCCGCGCCCGTGTCAGCCGCGCAGGCGTCCATCCGTCACCGGCATCGTCCATCCTTGTCGTCCACCGTCATCGTCGTCGTCGTCCACGGTGTGCCGTGGGCACGGAGGGAGGGAGTCCGCCACCGCCCGCGCTAGAGCCAG
The DNA here is from genome assembly GCF_034140825.1 of Oryza sativa Japonica Group. Classification (NCBI taxonomy): domain Eukaryota; kingdom Viridiplantae; phylum Streptophyta; class Magnoliopsida; order Poales; family Poaceae; genus Oryza; species Oryza sativa. Next base: position 2,230,244 of record NC_089044.1, read on the forward strand.
TGTCAGCCACGCCAGTGTCCGTCCGTCGCCGGCATCATCATCGTCCACCGCCCGCGCCTGCACCCATGTCAGCCGCGGCGTCGTCCGTTCGCCGTCGCCGCCATCATTGTCGTCCACTGCCAGCACCGCACGCGCCATCATGGACGCCGACGAGGATGGACGATGCCGGTGACGGACGGACGCCGGCGCGGCTGACACGGGCGCCGACGCGGGTGGTGGCGAACTGACGACGGCGGCGCCGGGCGGAGAAGACGACGGCGCTACGGATGGAAGAGACGGAGGGGCACGGAACGAAGGAAATTCGTGCTCCGATGACGTATTCTGAAAGTAGCACGAATTGGGTGGAGAGGGAGTGAGGGACTCGATTTCAAGTTTAGTTCCAAAAACTTCACATCGTATCTTGAGACACATAGAATATTAAACATAGATAAATTAGAAAACTAATTACATGAAAATGATTTGATAAATTTTTTGAGCCTAATTAATTCATAATTAGCTATAAGTGCTACAGTAACCCACATGTGCTAATGATGGATTAATTAGGCTTAATAAATTCTTCTCGCGGTTTCCAAGCGAGTTATGAAATTAGTTTTTTCATTCATGTTTAAAAACCCTTCTGACATATGGTTAAACATCCGATGTGACTACAAAAATTTTCTTTTCGTGAACTATACACACCCGGAGTTTAGGACCTCACGCATGTGTCTACTCCAAAAGTGTTGTCGTTCTCCCCTATAGCTGACTGGAAGGAGATTTTGGACTATTTGCCACTCTCTTCAACGGCACATTCTCAAATACTATCTTCCCCAATGACTTTGATTATTTACCATTGTAATTATTAAATTGTTTCAATTTTGCCATTTTAGACTGTCAACACACTAAAAGAAACAGAAAATGACCTCACTGCCCCTCTCATCTCTCTCTTCTTCCTCCCTCGTCTCTGCTCTCTTCTTCCTCTTCTTCCTCCCTCATCTCTCTTCTCTTCTTACTCTCACGACATGGGAATCCCAGGTACTGTTGCAGTTGGATGGATGGCGCGAGCCTCTGGGATTTTGCGAGGAGGTCATCGACAAGCGAGGATATGTCGAGGCCATCCCAACCATAAGCGAGATACTCGTGCTGGTGAGAGAACATACAGCTTGACCTACGTTGGCTCCTGCGCAACACCCTCCCTCTCTTTGTACCTCCATTTGCGCCGCTTCTCTTAAGTTTACAGGATCTATGCGAGGTAGAGGGCCTGCAACCGAGATGTACTGCCTTTACCTCAACGACCCATCTGGCGAACCATCAAGCATCGTCGCATCCATCGCTCGGCCTGCTATCCAGCTCATCATGGCACTAGTTGTCCCTACTGCTTGGCTTGTTCCATGCCGAAGACTGGTTCATGCCATGCCAAAGAGGAAGAAGGTAGAAGGGAGATGAATGAGAGGGACAATGAGGTTATTTTCTCATCGTTGTGCTGAGTTGTCAGCCAAAGATGGCGAAACAGAATCTACTTGGTGGGTCACGATGGCAAAATTATTTTAGTTACTGGAAAGGGTGCCAGAATGCGCCATCGAAGAGAGTGGCGAATAGTCCAAAATCCACAAAGAATCCAATTAGTGTGTTTTAGCATGGAGAACTCAAGAAAATTCACACCAAGCCATTTCCACTTATTAATTAAGATTTTTGAATTAATTCTTCTCTCAAGGTTATTAGCGATTTATTAATTAAAATGTATTATTAAAGGCTAAGACGGGAAAACTTGAGCGTACGCGCGAGTTAAGCAAATCGCGCGTGCTTTACGGAAGGGAACTGGCACATGAGAAGGAAACAAATTTTTTACGTGTTTTTTTTCCTTTTTGTTCGCTTCTGTTTTTTTTCCGTTAGGCCGCATCTTTTTCTTTTCCTTTTTTTGCGCATTTTGTTTATTTAGTTTTATTTTTGTGTTATTACTTTGAACATAAATTTTCATTTTCAACTCAATAATTAAAAACATTTAACTCAAAATTTGAAACTTTTAATCCAGATTTAAAAACTTTGAACCTAGATTTAAAAATTTTTAACTTGAAATTTGAATTTTTGAAGTCAAATTTTAAAAACTTTCAACTTTTCATCTCAAAGAAAAACTTTCAACTCAGATTTGAGACTTTGAAAACTTTCAACTCAAAGTTGAAAACTTTCAACTCAAAATTTGAAACTTTCAACCCATATTTGAAAACTTTCGACCTAGATTTGAAAATATTCTACTCAAATTTGAAAACTTTTAACTCAAATTTTGAAAAATTTCAATTTTATATTTGAAACTTTCTTTATATTGGAAACCTTTCAAATCAAGATTTGAAAACTTTCTGACAACTAAAAAAGTCAGAAAATAAAACACCAAAAAGAAAATAGCGCGAGGGGTGTGCTAAAATAGGAAACATATGGCCAAAAAAAATACGGATTAGCTAGCTCACGCGCGCGAAAAAAAGGCCAGAAAAAAAGAGAGAAAATCGAAAAAAAGGAAATAGCGAGAGGGGTGCCAACTGGCGTGCGCGTGCTTCAGATAGCAATCCCCAAACTTGAGGGTGTGACAGGGTGTTTTGGCGCGGTGATGGTTCCAGTGCCATACTGCGCCCTGGACGTAGGCGAAGTTCTTATGGTCGCGGCCACGGATGAAGGCGCTTTGCGCCTGCCCGACCACAGCACCTATCTTAGTTGTGAGCCGCAAGGCCAGCACCTTGGCCAGATCTTAGTGAAACTGTGTAGGAGATGAAATCAGGCGATAGTCCCCCAATACATCCCTGCTTTTGATTGAAAGCATCATAGGTTTGCTGGGGAGACTAGCTTACATATAGTGTTTAGATTGGTGTCATTTTGAACCACACCAATAAAACTGATAAATATATTATTGTATTTAGTTTGTTACCAAATATCGATAATATTGATAACGCATAGGAAATTTTGGCACAATGTATTTATTCCATCGTACCAAATTTTGGCAATTCTATCAACTTGCCAAAAATTTGGTATTGCCAAATTTTACTAAGGTTGATTTTGGCAGTAATCTGAACAGGCCCTTAAGCATCAGGGCACATAGGCCGAAAACACTAATATGCGACTGGTTGCGCGCGTCCCTCCCCGCGCGACGCGCCACGTGGAACACGCGGAGAGGAGGACGACGGACTGCGTGTGGAACGTTGGTTTTTTTTTCTGGCTTTCTCTTTTTTTTCGTCGGTTTCTTCTGGTTCTTTTCTGGTTTTCTCATTTAATTGTTTTTTTCCATGGGTTTCTTCCTTTTTTATCTCTTCCTTCGGTTGTTCAGTAGCATGTATACAAAGTTTATATACGCACGTATACAAAGTTTGTATACATACATGTATACAGTTTATATACATGTATATATTTTTACACACATACAAAATTTGTATACGCATGTATACAAATGGTTTTTTTTTGTTTTTCCCTGGTTTATTTTTGGTTTTTAAATATGTAAGTGCATATACAAACTTTGTATATGTGCAAACTTTGTATACGTGCGTATACCAATTTTGTATATGAATTAATACAAACTTTTTGTCTACGCATATATATTGTTTATACCATAAAAGTGTATATGTATAAATGTACATATATGAAACATAGATGAAACATATTTATCTCCTTGTACACAGTGATTGCAATTCCAGAACGAAATTTCTGTAATTTCGTCTCCCACCCGAAATTTTTCCCTTTTCTTTTCCATTCTTTTTATGAATTTGGTCAAACTGTATTCAAATTCATTCAAAATTCGTCAATGTTTCAAAAAATTTCAGCCAAAAAGTATCAAAATTTCCAAAAATTTAGAGATTTTGGTTCTTTCGGCCACCCCCAGCAAAAATCACAATTTCGAGATTGCTAACCTTGCTTGTACTACGTAAATTATAAGTGACTGAGCATACTAAAAGGAAATATGTGTCATCAACTAGTAATCTTTTTTCCCTTACAGGTCATGCTATGTCCAAGCCACCAGTGTCCAGTAAGCTCGTGTAATGAACTAGACCAAAAACAAAAACACATTCTACAGACATACAGCAAATACGGACTTGATAAGCGAGGGCAAGATGAAACACAAAATAATTTCATTCCGTAGACCGATTCAACAAAACACTGGGTGCATATACAATTGTGATGATGATATGCAAACAATCTAAAGTACCATTGTACCAACACAATTGAATTCTGAAATAATAAGTCGTGTAACATCCCTATTGACAGACATATATAAGGTATAGAACATCACTCAATCCATTCGCTATTTCGCTCCAACATGGAAACTTAGAACAAACATATTTATCTCTTTAATACTCCGCAAACTGTAAATGGCTCTACAGACTACACTAAAACATTAACAGAGTTCCTAAGGAAATATGTCTTGTCAAACATGCCAGTAACTTTTGGAAGATTTTACAAATGCCACATTGGTGTAAACTACAAATGTACAGGCCACCAGTAAGGTCGTGTAACCGATTATACCAAAGAAAAACACATCAAGGTACACATACAACAAATATGACTTTATAAGTGAGAGTGAAACGTGAAACAATTTCGCTCCCTAGCCCTATCTGATGGAATACTGGGTGCATACACAATTGTCAAGGATGATGAATGAGGCAAGGAATCACACACATGTTTGAACTCTGCTTCTCCATTGCCTTCGACAGGCTGCCAGCCCTAGCAAGCCATCAAGATTGAGCTACGATGGGGAGAGAGGGCAATGTTAGTCATGTACATATTGATTTTTGTACAAAAATTCGGAGGAAATCTAACGGTTGTTTGGACGCAATGTTATGAGAGGGAACAACGACAACTTAAGTTGCTAATAAAGTAAACCTACATCTTTCAGTGTCCCATTAGAAGTTCAAGTATAATTCTTTCAAACCATAGACCATTAAGTTTAGTGTCCTGCTTACATTGCCAACAACAGTGTATACATAAAACTGTGTTATCAATTTAGCCATATGCCTGTACACGACTAAAGGGAATAGAGCGGATAGGTGTTCAGACTTAGACCCAACTTAGTTAACAGCGTTCTTCACACAAAAAGAGAGAACACAAAAGGAGACTACATTTTTACACAAGATTGCTGTTGCACACTGTAATGCTGGATCAGATTGCTCAAATATAGCAAAGAAAAGGTCAGAGGAACATTAAATTTTAATTCATCATTCGTATGCTCTACCATGTATATATTGAAAATGCAAAACATATATGAATTACTAGTTGAGCGACGTACATTTCTTCGTCAGAGGCTGATCATGCGTTGAATACCACCACTGAATGTGCTTGAGCCTAGAACACCGATTTAGCAATGCAAGGAAATCTTCACTGATATGGACAAAGCATAGACGTTGGAGGGATGGAAGAAACTCGATGCCAGGTGGAATATCCATCAGCTTGTCAAGGTGTCTAAGCTGCAAAACACGAATACCTATCCCGGCACCTTCCTCAATCTCTAACCGATGTAGATTAGGCAAGTCCCGCAGTAACAGAAACTTCAAACTGGGAAACCAACCGCTCCTGAATATTAACAGTTCCCCAACATATGCTCTTGTAAGATTCAGCTGTGTCAGATTACATAATCGAGAGATAGGCGGGAGGGGATCTTGTTTCAACTGAGACCAAACAAGAAAAAGTCCACGCAATTTCTGTCCACCAGTTTGGAAAAGAGGAGACTCAAGTGTCCCCTCTGCCAATCTCCCTCTCAAACAGAGTTTCTGAAGGCTTAGCGGTGGGGGATCTAGCTTATTCAGTTGAACCTCACTCTCGTCACATGCAGCTATATGAATGTGGTACAAAAATCTCATCTTAAGTATAGACACGCAGAGGCGTTCACAGTGGATTTCCTTCACATTCCACACCCTTAAGCTTTTTAGCTGTGTCAACTCCCCCAAGTCTTTAACAGTCCGGTCCTGTGCTTCAATTGCATGTAATGTCTGCAGATTTGTGAAATTCGAAAGACCCTTTGGGATGCAAACACCGTGGCGACTTCTAAAATCCCTCCATGACGGATCATTGATTCTCTCAACAAGTAAGTGCCTCAGACTCTTCAGCTTGACTATTCCTTGAGGCAGTTCTTGTATGTAGGAGTTGAAAATATCCAACGTCAATAAGTTGGAGAGCCTCTCCACGGACTTGGGGAGAAACTTCACCTTCGAATGGCGCAAACCCAAATAGCGTAGGTTGAAAAGGCATCCAACAGCATCTGGCACTTTTTCAATCGCCAGCCCACGTAGTTCTAGTACAACAATGTACTTTGACTTGTCTGATATTGACTTAATTATTCTCAAGGATGGCATGGCCTTATCAAATACAATGCAAGATCGAAGACGAGGTAAGCATATACTTGATAAAATATTATTGCTGCATTTAGCTACCGCGAGACGGCGTATGCTTGTGTCCATGGTACTACAACGATTTCCATACTCGTAGTATGCAAGACCAAAACTTTGTTTCTGAGACAGGTCAATCGCCAACTCACGAACAATGTCATGCATCTTACAGGATTTTATTCTGCCAAATGAGTTGCATTCCATAAGCTGCAGCATATTTCTGTGAACCAGCTCAATTAAATAGCCTTCCGCCACATCTTCGAATGTATTCTCACCCTTTTCCTCAATGAACCCCTCTGCAATCCATAACCTTAAAAGCATCTTCCGATGAAGAATATAGTCCTCTGGAAACAAGGTACAATACAGGAAACAACTCTTCAGATAAGTTGGGAGGTATATGAAGCTTAAGTACAGAATATTCCTAACGTGGTCTAAGCCTGGGTTGTTATTCAGCTCCCAACTGAGTTGGTCATAAATTCGTCTCCATTCTGTTGGATTCTTCTCACGCACGGACAATAGGCTTCCAACAGACACAATAGCAAGAGGCAAGCCTTTACACTTGTTCAACATTTGTGTCGCCAAATTCTTCAGCTCAGTGGGACATTCGTGATTTGCTTCTCTCCGGAAAGCTTTCTTACAAAAAAGTTCCCAAGACTTTCCTTCTGACAAACCCTCTAGTGTTAGCACACGTCCTTCCGATGCGAATTCTGCAACATTACCAATACGTGTAGTAATCAGCAATCTACTTCCCTTAAAATTCTGAGCAAGAGCTCTTGACATATCGATGATTACTTCTGGTGTCCAAACATCGTCCAACACTATCAAGTATTTCTTCTCTTCAAGGAATCTCCTAAGTATCTCCTGAAGATTGATTATGTCGATACTGCCAATATTACTCTGAATATTTTCCTCATGAAAAAGCTGGACGCTTAGCTTTTTTAAGAGCTCCATCAGCGAATATGTTTGTGAAACAGATACCCATGCATGACAGTCATAATATTCTTGTTCATGCTTGTACACATTTGCAGTTAGAGCTGTTTTACCAAGGCCTCCCATGCCATGAAGAACTATTGTAGAGCATGCCATCCCATCTTCTCTCATCCAATTGAACAATGTATCTCTGTTTTCTTCGATTCCCACGAGATCTTCGCAAATAGAACGGGAAGTACTTGCTAGATGTTGGGACTTCTCGACAATATAGCCAGAATTGTTGGCATACCCAGGGCTTGCATTAGGAATCCATCGATCTTTTACTTGAAATAGGTGGACGAGACTGGACTCTGCTTCCTTTATGAGGCAGACCATCCGGTTTAATGAACGCAAAGCTTCAGGTTGATTGATTCCCTTCTTCAGATAAAAGCTCCATCCTTTGTCATGTCTCTGCCTTACTAAGTGTAGATACTCATCTACTATGTCCTCAATTCCATGTGCTAGCTTCCGCACCTCATCCACCCAAATTTCATATGCCTGATCATTTCGATTGCGTACGTCCATTCTGCAAAGAAATTCATGCATCAACCTAAGCTCACGACATATGCGGCTCATGCTGCCTTGGAGTTCTGCAAGCTGTGCAAACAAGTTTCTGTACAGTGAACTTGCTTGGTTGATTACTTCATTTCCTAGAGCAGCACCAATTTTCTTCACAACTAAAAGTATCACTGCTTCTGCCATTACTCTCGATTTGTAAATTCACTGAATTATTAGCTTGGATAAATACTCTCTCAAATTTTAAGAGATCTGCAAGAGAGTCATCATATTAATGCATTGTGTAGATCTATCAAATTGGATGACTACTTAACAAACAGTGACCATAATCATTGCATCATAAATTACAAGGGCTGATACAAACATCATGGTCAGCCAACATCCTTTCAATTATATCACCAACATATAAAGTTGCATTCGTTATGTTAAAATAATCATCCCCTGCATAGTTGATATTTCAGAGAACATCCGTTACTATGTGTTAATGACAACTAGCTTTTTTGGTGGTCAAAAACATTCCATACCATTTTTATATATGACATGCTGGAAAATATATTGCATGTTATCGTGATTGGCAGGCTTTGATCAACCTCAATCAATCAAATCTGAATAGGAATGTGGGCTCTTATGTTTCTATGTCCGCCAAGCCACTGATATGCCCTTCAATGAACTCGAAAATGGGAAGACACCAGCTAGAATGGATATGAATTGAGATAAGGAGGAAATGGAAGGACCTCAAGGAGCTGTTCAATTTTGGCTTGTCATTATTTGCCCCCAATTCTCAGAAACTGGCTGGCTGCGCTCTAGCCCAAGACCAGTCCTGGTAAATGTAAAATGGATTTGATTCACTACATTGGATACAGCAACGTCGTTTGGTTTCTAATCATTTCTTTTTATGTTTCATACGAACTTCCACGATATTAGCTAGGAATACAGGATTTCAATTGGGTCCTATCTTACTTAGATTACCCTCCATCAATATTATCGTAACTTTTTTTTTGTGGGCATGTGCGGCACCAGAATGTGGCCTTCCCTGATATCTAAATCTCTACTGTTGGAATTATTATATGGACCACTAACTGATCTCGTTATTAAACGTAATCTAAACATAAAGAGCCTACGTTCTGTTGTAATTAATTACTAAACTTGAATCACCTGGACCTATTTCCCTTTCCTATTTCGGGCATGCGCCAGGATTTAACCCTAAAGTTTTGTTAATAAGAAGGAATGAATTTTCAGAAAAAAAAAAAGCATCCGCCCAGGAGAGATACCGCTGCTTTCGCTGTCGATGGCAACGCCGGGAGAGGGGAGACACCACCGTCGTCGGTCGCCGCCGCCGCTGCATGTCGGTAGGAGCAGAGCCCCCACCCGCACTGGATCCAGCCGGCTGCCAGCCGATGGCCGCCCCAGCACACCTCTGCGCCGGATCCAGGAACCCACCCACACATATCCTTAATCCTTCTAACCCCCGCTCCCCGCTTTTGCATGCTGCCTCCCCAGTCGCCATAGACCGAGAATAGATGGAGGAACTCGAACCAGGTCTCATTATAGATGGCCATATGGCCCGAGGGCCGACAGCCAGGCTCATGGCAAGGTGCTTTGGCCCAGCCCAGGCATGGCATGGCCCGATTGATGACGGGCCCGAGAGTTGGGCTGTGCCTGGGCTGCTGTCTTGGCACGGTGGGTTGACCCGGCACGAACGTGAGGGATGCTAGATAGACTTACTTTCAGACATACTCCCTCCATTCCAAATTGATTTACATATAGTTTTTTTTTAGTTTATTCCTAAATGATCTATATATTTGTGTTTATTCATTAAGTCTATTCGTTATTTGTGCATTGGAGTAAATGGACATTGATGCATACATCCATGAAGACAAGTATTTATAACCCACATGCAATATATTGATTTGCTATTGGCTAGGAAATAGTGGGGATGATGCATGCATCGAGTTTGTCGCTAAAGTAAATATAGTATGGGAGAGTTATTAACTTTTCTTGGTCTTGGTGTACCTATGAAATATGTAGATCAATTTGGAATGGAGGGAGTATATAAGGCACTACCCAAAGCACAGGAAGGAAAAATAGACTTATTTCATCCATACATAAGGCATAGCCCAAAGCGGAGGGATGCAAAATAGACTTATTACATGGCCCAAAGCAAGGGGATGAAAAATAGACTTATTTTTAAAAAGGCACGATGAACTGCCATGCCTTTGAGCAAGCCCAACACTTAGGCCTTGTTCAATTACACAAGGATTCGTTCCAAGCCAGGAATGATAGGTATAACAAAAAATTTATAATAGGTACAACAAGAGACTGGAATTTATTCTGGGTCGAGAACCAATTTACTCATATTAGGTACAACAAAACATCTGGATTAGTTCCACACCTCTTGACTAGTGGATTGATTCCCGATCTCTTATTGTCCCTATCATGAGTAAATTGGTTCCCGGTCAAGAATAAATCCAAGTCTCTAGTTGTATCTATCATAAATTTCTTACTATACTTGTCATTACCGGCCCGGATTGAATTCCTGTGTAGACCTTATTGGGTCATGCCTGGGCCTAGGTGGAGCCTGTAGGCGGGCATGGCCCGGCCCGGCCGTTGAGCGGGCCGTGCCTAAGCCGTACCGGGGTGGACAGTCCATTTGGCGATCTGTAGGTCTGATGGACATTTTGGATGGAATATATGAAACAGGCGCGTGTATTTATCGCAACACAAAACAAAACATGGGGAAAACCACCCCAAATGTCATTATAGTTTTACATGATTCATCGTAAATACCTATTCACCTTGATTTGAGATTCTCTAATTACCATTACTCGTTCATTCTCATAGTCATAAACCACACACGTGCTCATACAAGTACTAATACGTGAGTAGCCCTGGTCGTCACTCATATCGGCCAGACCCGATGACACAACCTCACTCATAACGTCTTGTTGGCGAGTACATTGTTGGGTGGTTCGCTCCTGAACATTGGTGCCACTCACGATAAATTGTTGTGCTTGTCTTATGGGATTAGGTGGCAGCTGGTTTCTTTGGCAAATTCAAAATGAGATAGATGAGTCCGATACGATTATGTTGTTTGGGGGCCATGTTCTAGACAGATACGCTAAGTCATGTAACACATAAGGAAGAGGCACAAGGAACATATGAACATCGGCAATTGGAGAGAAATATCAAACAAATGTGATTTAAGATGGAGGTATTTGCAATGAATCGTCTTACAGAGGGAATCGACATCTGGGGTGGTTTTTATAATTTTTCCAAAAACTTGAGCTTCCAAAATCAACCACGAGATATACCAATTAGTAACTATACAAGAGATATAACTAGTTTATTCATCCAAAAGAATATATCAATTTTGTTCAAAATATAGTACGCCACTGTAAATACATGGTAGACTCTCAATTTAGAATTTTATATTGGTTTAATTCTAAAATTAATAATTAACAAGTTATAATTGGCGCATATAATTTTCTTTTATACTAGAGGAAACCACGTGCGTTCTTGCATGAATTTAATGTAGTAATAGTAGAAATAACATGTAACATAGCTAGACGTAAATTTGTATTTTTTTTTATTGATCATTGAAAAGGCTACAAATAGTTATATTGATCATTGAAAAGGCTACAAATAGTTAAGTTGATGTGGTTTATGATAATTTAAATGTAATATAGATTGATAATACTTCCTCCGTTTCACAATGTAAGTCATTTTAACATTTAATTTAAATGTAATATGTCTAGATTCATTAGCATTAATATAAATATATGTCTAGATTCATTAGCATCAATATGAATGTGAAAAATGTTAGAATGGCTTACATTGTGAAACGGAGGGAGTAGAAAAGTAAAAGTAATGTGATGTGTCTTCTTAAATGAAGAAAATGAGAAAAATAATTTAGACTACGGATTAATCATTCATAACTATAAACAATTGAGATAATATAGTTTATATAAGAGAAAATTGAAAGCATTAATTATGTAGGAAAACATTAACTAAGTATGAATGAGCTATATAGATACATAGAAATGAACCCTCGATTTTGGTGGCCAAAGCTCCAGACGAGTATCTGGCCAACGTGGGAACGTGTTTAATGACTAATCAAATCAATGTGCTTAGCGGCGGCTGGTCCGGTGCTAGTCTTCTCCCGGATCTATGTGTTGGCGCTGTCAGTGTGTGGGTGGTGTTTTCCTTTTTTCTGGTTACGACCTTTCAGGGTTGCAATCTTGTAAATTTTTCCTGCTCTATCAATGGAACATCGTTAAAAAAAAATCAACATGGTAAATACGCTTGTATTTGTCCATCTTTAGACCTGGGAATAATTCAATAATTTCTGTTAACATTTTTTTTCGGACAAGAGATGCAATTAATTTGATGGTAATTATCTATCCATTTAATTAGTATCTAATTAACAATACATGCTACAGTAATTACAATAAGTTTAACCGATGAGTATTGGTCAGGCATATTTCAGCAACCAAACAGACTATGCTTCAGGCAGGCTGCCTGACCAGGCTAAATTCACTGGTTTCTCAAGTACCCTAAGTAGGGGTGAAAATGGAGCGGATAGTTTTCGTCCGCTCCGGACAAAAACGGATACGGATACCTTTCAGATCGGATAATTCTCGAATAGTTTAGATACGGATACGAATACGGATATTTTCTCCCGGATACGAATACGGATATGGTATCGGGGTTTCCGTCGGATATGGATAATAATTCGGATATCTGGTGAATAGTGCTATTCGGATATCCGCAGAAGCTATGAGACATACCCAATTTCTTTCTAACTCTATAACCTTCAATATACCTTTATAGATTTTTAATAGTAGTTTATCTCTTAACACTAGTCCATACTATTAATATTATTTAAATTTTTAAAAATATTTATAAATTATACTTCATTTTATATAAAATGAGCTAATTATATATGTTGGTATTTGTTTCAATTAGAAGTTGAGTTGGTTTTCGTGTTCCAAGAAAAAATTTGTTTCCGTATTCGTGTCCGATCATATTCGATTCTTATTCGTATTCGAGATAATCCGTATTTATTTCCGTATTTGAGCTATCCGTATTCGTTTTTGTATCCAGTAAAAAAAAATGAAAACGAATATGGCATGAGCATTATCCGTTCGTATCCGCTTTTTTTTCATCCCTACCCCTAAGGCACACAAAATCTCAGGCAGGCTACTAAGCTGTGTTATTTGGTGAGGGTTAGGAACCCTCACCTCTTACACGGAAAACAGAGCAATGGATTAATACATGATTAATTAATTAATTAATTATTAGCTTAAGAAACTTCAAAGATGATTAATATAATTTTTAAAGTAATTTTTCTATAGAAATTTTTTGCAAAACATGTACCATTTAGCATTTTGAAAAGTGTGTGTGTGCAGTAAACGAGAGAGTGAGGTTGTGAACTTGGACTTAAGAACCCAGGCACCAACCAAACAAACTTGAGTGTTACGATCCAAACTAAGTAACCACAAATTAAATCAAGAATAAGAGAAATACCAACAATTCAACACAAATATTCAGGTATATGAGATACAATACAGGATTGGGAAGAAGATAGACTAGAAAGAGGCATATGGGATTGGAGAACTAGAGAAATAGAATCAAGAGTAGGGGAAGAAGCATTTGGAAGGAGGAGAGCTGAGGCTTCACCCTTCTATTTAACTACTAGTTGATACCCCGCGTTTTGTTGCGTAATATATGTATGAATATATATTATATATTATAAAAATGATAGAGGTATATATTTAAATAAAATAAAAATGATATGAAGATAATAATTTGATATTGCTTACATATTAAGTTCTAAAAATATAACAAAATTGGAAATGACATGTCATGCTTGCCTGAATTTAAAATATTCTATAAAATAATTATAAGTGGGTGATGATGTGGCACACTTACCTATGATTTCAAATACTAGAATATTTTTTGTGAGTGATAATATGACACACTTGCATGTTGAACTTTATAAATTATTGGGTATTAACTATATAGTATAAATTGTTCATCCATACATAGCATTTTTTTGGTTGCTTTGCCTCTTTTCTAGTAGTCTCCTTTTTCCTAGCCAAGTGGGCCCACGTGACACCGCGTGGGAGAAAAATGAAATATATATCTATGTAAAAATAGGGTTGTCAAAATCTGCATCTTCCTCCATATAATTCTAGCCTTTTTGCTTTTAAAAATCATTCGGATGGAATAATTGTATATTTGAAACAACTCAAGGGGAGCAGCTGTTTTGGATCAGGATGACTGAGCTGGAAAGTCAGAACACTTTACGTGCTTCCTGACTTTAGCGAGGTTAGTTTGTCACTCAACCATCTCATAATATAATAATCTAAACCATATGAGATATTTGATAGTATAACATCCTTTTATCCAGATTAGTTGTACTACATCCGTTTCAAAATACTTACGTTTTGAGTTTTTTTTTAACGTTTGATCATTCGTCTTATAAAAAATTATAGAATTATTATTTATTTTGTTTGTGACTTACTTTATTATCAAGAGTATTTTAAGTACTTCCTCCGTTCCACAGTGTAAGACTTTCTAGCATTGCCTATATTCATTTATGCATGTGCTTAGATTTATTAACATCTATATGTATGTGGACAATGCTAAAAAAATCTTACATTATGAAACGGAGGGAGTATGACTTATCTTTTTGTATTTACACTAATTTTTCAAATAAGATGAATGGTCAAATGTTGCAAGAAAAAGTCAAAGCGACCACTAATTTAGGACGGAGGTAGTAATATGAAATGTCATATCCGATGTTAGGTTACCATATTAGGGACAGAGGGAGTATCTCGATATCGCTTTGATTTTGCAGCAACCTCGTTACTCCCTTCATCGTAAAATATAGTGGATTTAAGTTAGATGGAACGCATGCTAGTACTATGAACGTGGA